>NC_069499.1:1546357091-1546439591 GCF_027579735.1 Bombina bombina
AATCTAAGTTTTCTGAGATTTCACGGTTGCAACTAATGATCTCTGTGTTTCTAAAATCAATGCCTTTCCAGAAATCTATTTTTCTAAAGGATGCCATATGTCCTCTTTCCTGCTGCTGGTTTTGTTGAGGGTCCTGGAGCCTCTGCTAATAAGGCCTAAGGATAAATAAGTGTACTGGGTGTCTAATCCAGTTTTTTTTAGATTTCACGGTTGCAACAAATTATCTCTGGGTTTCTCAAATCAATGCCTTAAATGTAATCTATTAGTCACAAGGATGCCATATGTCCTCTTTCATGCTGTTGTTTCTGTTGAGGCTCCGGGAGCCTCTTCTAAAAAGGCCTAAGGATAAAGAAGTGTACTGGGTGTATAATCTATCTTTTTTTAGATTTCACGGTTGCAACTAATGATCTCTGTGTTTCTAAAATCAATGCCTTTCATGTAATCTAATTTTCTAAAGGATGCCATATGTCCTCTTTCATGCTGCTGGTTTTGTGGAGGGTCCTGGAGCCTCTGCTAAAAAGGCCTAAGGATAAAGAAGTGTACTTGGTATATAATCTAACTTTTTTGAGATTTCACGGTTGCAACTAATGATCTCTGTGTTTCTAAAATCAATGCCTTTCCAGAAATCTATTTTTCTAAAGGATGCCATATGTCCTCTTTCCTGCTGCTGGTTTTGTTGAGGGTCCTGGAGCCTCTGCTAATAAGGCCTAAGGATAAATAAGTGTACTGGGTGTCTAATCCAGTTTTTTTTAGATTTCACGGTTGCAACAAATTATCTCTGGGTTTCTCAAATCAATGCCTTAAATGTAATCTATTAGTCACAAGGATGCCATATGTCCTCTTTCATGCTGTTGTTTCTGTTGAGGCTCTGGGAGCCTCTTCTAAAAAGGCCTAAGGATAAAGAAGTGTACTGGGTGTATAATCTATGTTTTTTTAGATTTCACGGTTGCAACTAATGATCTCTGTGTTTCTAAAATCAATGCCTTTCATGTAATCAAATTTTCTAAAGGATGCCATATGTCCTCTTTCATGCTGCTGGTTTTGTGGAGGGTCCTGGAGCCTCTGCTAAAAAGGCCTAAGGATAAATAAGTGTACTTGGTGTATAATCCAAGTTTTTTGAGATTTCACGGTTGCAACTAATGATCTCTGTGTTTCTAAAATCAATGCCTTTCCAGAAATCTATTTTTCTAAATGATGCCATATGTCCTCTTTACTGCTGCTGGTTTTGTTGAGGTCCTGGAGCCTCTGCTAATAAGGCCTAAGGATAAATAAGTGTACTTGGTGTATAATCCAAGTTTTTTGAGATTTCACGGTTGCAACTAATGATCTCTGTGTTTCTAAAATCAATGCCTTTCCAGAAATCTATTTTTCTAAATGATGCCATATGTCCTCTTTACTGCTGCTGGTTTTGTTGAGGTCCTGGAGCCTCTGCTAATAAGGCCTAAGGATAAATAAGTATACTGGGTGTCTAATCCAGGTTAGACACCTGTCCGAAAGGACTTTTAGTGCAGCAGGAGGTTTTGTCACTGAGAAGAGAAGTCGCCTAGGTCAAAAAAGCCTTGACTATCTCACTTTTATAAAAATGAATGAGGGCTGGATCCCGAAGGGACTGACATTGGGCGATACATTTGAATAAAAAAGTCCCGATGATGAGATGAGCTGGCTTGGGCTACAACTGGTACACAGGCTGGCCTTTTTTTTTTTGTTATAAAGCCGGAGGACTTGCTTGACTTATCCGCCAACAAGTAGTGTTCAAGCCACAAGCTTTTAGGGCACTTTATAAATGTTTTACAAACATCGATTTTTCTGGCCGTTGCTACAACAATACCCCAATTTTTCAGTCATTTGTACATTCCGAATTTTTCTGGCCTCTGCTGCAGCTCTGTGGGTACAAAACTCAAATAAAAAAAAATAAGGCACATAACACTAGTGATTAAACTGTTACGAATTGTACAACTTAACACACCACTCATATCTGGTGGACCATTAAATTGAACGCAAAATGCCACAAATTTGAAAGAGTAGGACCGACCAAGCATCTTTATCCATCTCTTGGTTGCTCTAAATTATCTCTGTGTTCCATCTATGCCATACCTGTACTCTATTGTGCAAAAGGGTGGCATATGTGGTGTTTCATGCTGTTGTGCCTGTTGCGGGTCGTGGCCCATGATATAAAAAGGCTGAAGGAGAACGACCTGTAATGGGTGCCCCATCCAGTTTTTAGAAAAATGTTCCTGGTTCCTCTCAATTATCTCTGGGTTTCTAAAATGGATGCCATACCTGTACTCGCTTGTGCAAAAGGATGGCATATGTGGTGGTCTTTCCTGCAGTTGTTTCTGTTGAGGGTGCTGGACCCTCTTATAAAAAAGCTGAAGGAGAACGACCTGGAGTGGGAGTCCAAGCATGGTTTTTGGGGCTATTTCACTTTTACAAACAATTATCTGTGGGTTTCACAAATCAATGCCGTACCAGTACTCTATTGTTCCAAAGTATGCCATATGTTCTCTTTCCTGCTGGTATTTTGTTTGAGGGTCCTGGACCCTCTTATAAAAATGCCTAAGGAGAAAGAGGTGTACTGGGTGTCCACTCATTTTTTTTTTCTATTTCACATTTGACCAAAATTATCTCTGGGTTTGTAAAATCAATGCTGTACCTGTACTCTATTGTTCAAAAGGATGCCATACGTCCTCTTTCCTGCTGGTGTTTTTTTTGAAGGGTCCAGGACCCTCTTATAAAAAGGCCTAAGGAGAAAGAGGTGTACTGGGTGTCCACTCATTTTTTTTTTCTATTTAACAATTTACCAAAATGATCTCTGGTTTTGTAAAATCAATGCTGTACATGTACTCTATTGTTCAAAAGGATGCCATACGTCCTCTTTCCTGCTGGTGTTTTTTTTTGAGGGTCCAGGACCCTCTTATAAAAAGGCCTAAGGAGAAAGAGGTGTACTGGGTGTCCACTCATTTTTTTTTTCTATTTAACAATTGACCAAAATGATCTCTGGTTTTGTAAAATCAATGCTGTACCTGTACTCTATTGTTCAAAAGGATGCTATACGCCCTCTTTCCTGCTGGTGTTTTTTTTTTGAGGGTCCAGAACCCTCTTATAAAAAGGCTTAAGTAAGGAGAAAGAAGTGCACTGGGTGTCCATCGAATCATTTTTTTTATTCAAATTTCCATTTGCAAAAAATTATCTCTGGGTTTCTAAAATCAATGCCTTTCCTGTACTCTATTGTTCAAAAGGATGCCATATGTCCTCTTTCCTGCTGGTGTTTTGTTTGAGGGTCCTGGACCCTCTTATAAAAAGGCGTAAGGAGAAAGAATTTTACTGGGTGTCCATCCAATCATTTTTTTTATTCAAATTCACGGTTGCAACAAATTATCCCCGGGTTTCTAAAATCAATGCCTTTCCTATAATCTTTTTTTCACAAAGGATGCCATATGTCCTCTTTCCTACTGCTGGTTTTGTTGAGTGTCCTGGAGCCTCTGCTAAAAAGGCCTAAGGATAAATAAGTGTACTGGGTGTCTATTCAATGTTTTTTTAGATTTCCCGGTTGTAACAAATTTTCTCTGTGTTTCTAAAATCAATGCCTTTCCTGTAATCTATTTTTCAAAAGGATGCCATATGTCCTCTTTCATGCTGTTGTTTCTGTTGAGGCTCCGGGACACTCTTATAAAAAGGCCTAAGGATAAAGAAGTGTACTGGGTGTCCAATCAATGTTTTTTTCTATTTCCCGGGCCATATAACTGATCTCTGTGTTTCTAAAATCAATGCCTTTCCTGTAATCTAATTTACAAAAGTATGCGATATGTCCTCTTTCCTGCTGCTGGTTTTGTTGAGGGTCCTGGAGCCTCTGCTAAAAAGGCCTAAGGATAAAGCAGTGTACTGGGTGTCTAATCTATGTTTTTGTAGATTTCACGGTTTGAACAAATTATCCCCGGGTTTCTAAAATCAATGCCTTTCCTGTAATCTATTAGTCACAAGCATGCCATATGTCCTCTTTCATGCTGTTGTTTCTGTTGATGCTCCGGGAGCCTCTTCTAAAAAGGCCTAAGGATAAAGAAGTGTACTGGGTGTATAATCTATGTTTTTTTAGATTTCACGGTTGCAACTAATGATCTCTGTGTTTCTAAAATCAATGCCTTTCATGTAATCTAATTTTCTAAAGGATGCCATATGTCCTCTTTCATGCTGCTGGTTTTGTGGAGGGTCCTGGAGCCTCTGCTAAAAAGGCCTAAGGATAAAGAAGTGTACTTGGTGTATAATCTAAGTTTTTTGAGATTTCACGGTTGCAACTAATGATCTCTGTGTTTCTAAAATCAATGCCTTTCCAGAAATCTATTTTTCTAAAGGATGCCATATGTCCTCTTTCCTGCTGCTGGTTTTGTTGAGGGTCCTGGAGCCTCTGCTAATAAGGCCTAAGGATAAATAAGTGTACTGGGTGTCTAATCCAGTTTTTTTTAGATTTCACGGTTGCAACAAATTATCTCTGGGTTTCTCAAATCAATGCCTTAAATGTAATCTATTAGTCACAAGGATGATATATGTCCTCTTGCATGCTGTTGTTTCTGTTGAGGCTCCGGGAGCCTCTTCTAAAAAGGCCTAAGGATAAAGAAGTGTTCTGGGTGTATAATCTATGTTTTTTTTAGATTTCACGGTTGCAACTAATGATCTCTGTGTTTCTAAAATCAATGCCTTTCATGTAATCTAATTTTCTAAAGGATGCCATATGTCCTCTTTCATGCTGCTGGTATTGTGGAGGGTCCTGGAGCCTCTGCTAAAAAGGCCTAAGGATAAAGAAGTGTACTTGGTGTATAATCTAAGTTTTCTGAGATTTCACGGTTGCAACTAATGATCTCTGTGTTTCTAAAATCAATGCCTTTCCAGAAATCTATTTTTCTAAAGGATGCCATATGTCCTCTTTCCTGCTGCTGGTTTTGTTGAGGGTCCTGGAGCCTCTGCTAATAAGGCCTAAGGATAAATAAGTGTACTGGGTGTCTAATCCAGTTTTTTTTTAGATTTCACGGTTGCAACAAATTATCTCTGGGTTTCTCAAATCAATGCCTTAAATGTAATCTATTAGTCACAAGGATGCCATATGTCCTCTTTCATGCTGTTGTTTCTGTTGATGCTCCGGGAGCCTCTTCTAAAAAGGCCTAAGGATAAAGAAGTGTACTGGGTGTATAATCTATCTTTTTTTAGATTTCACGGTTGCAACTAATGATCTCTGTGTTTCTAAAATCAATGCCTTTCATGTAATCTAATTTTCTAAAGGATGCCATATGTCCTCTTTCATGCTGCTGGTTTTGTGGAGGGTCCTGGAGCCTCTGCTAAAAAGGCCTAAGGATAAAGAAGTGTACTTGGTATATAATCTAACTTTTTTGAGATTTCACGGTTGCAACTAATGATCTCTGTGTTTCTAAAATCAATGCCTTTCCAGAAATCTATTTTTCTAAAGGATGCCATATGTCCTCTTTCCTGCTGCTGGTTTTGTTGAGGGTCCTGGAGCCTCTGCTAATAAGGCCTAAGGATAAATAAGTGTACTGGGTGTCTAATCCAGTTTTTTTTAGATTTCACGGTTGCAACAAATTATCTCTGGGTTTCTCAAATCAATGCCTTAAATGTAATCTATTAGTCACAAGGATGCCATATGTCCTCTTTCATTCTTTCATGCTGTTGTTTCTGTTGAGGCTCTGGGAGCCTCTTCTAAAAAGGCCTAAGGATAAAGAAGTGTACTGGGTGTATAATCTATGTTTTTTTAGATTTCACGGTTGCAACTAATGATCTCTGTGTTTCTAAAATCAATGCCTTTCATGTAATCAAATTTTCTAAAGGATGCCATATGTCCTCTTTCATGCTGCTGGTTTTGTGGAGGGTCCTGGAGCCTCTGCTAAAAAGGCCTAAGGATAAATAAGTGTACTTGGTGTATAATCCAAGTTTTTTGAGATTTCACGGTTGCAACTAATGATCTCTGTGTTTCTAAAATCAATGCCTTTCCAGAAATCTATTTTTCTAAAGGATGCCATATGTCCTCTTTACTGCTGCTGGTTTTGTTGAGGTCCTGGAGCCTCTGCAAATAAGGCCTAAGGATAAATAAGTGTACTGGGTGTCTAATCCAGGTTAGACACCTGTCCGAAAGGACTTTTAGTGCAGCAGGAGGTTTTGTCACTGAGAAGAGAAGTCGCCTAGGTCAAAAAAGCCTTGACTATCTCACTTTTATAAAAATGAATGAGGGCTGGATCCCGAAGGGACTGACATTGGGCGATACATTTGAATAAAAAAGTCCTGATGATGAGATGAGCTGGCTTGGGCTACAACTGGTACACAGGCTGGCCTTTTTTTTTTTGTTATAAAGCCGGAGGACTTGCTTGACTTATCCGCCAACAAGTAGTGTTCAAGCCACAAGCTTTTAGGGCACTTTATAAATGTTTTACAAACATCGATTTTTCTGGCCGTTGCTACAACAATACCCCAATTTTTCAGTCATTTGTACATTCCGAATTTTTCTGGCCTCTGCTGCAGCTCTGTGGGTACAAAACTCAAATAAAAAAAAATAAGGCACATAACACTAGTGATTAAACTGTTACGAATTGTACAACTTAACACACCACTCATATCTGGTGGACCATTAAATTGAACGCAAAATGCCACAAATTTGAAAGAGTAGGACCGACCAAGCATCTTTATCCATCTCTTGGTTGCTCTAAATTATCTCCGTGTTCCATCTATGCCATACCTGTACTCTATTGTGCAAAAGGGTGGCATATGTGGTGTTTCATGCTGTTGTGCCTGTTGCGGGTCGTGGCCCATGATATAAAAAGGCTGAAGGAGAACGACCTGTAATGGGTGCCCCATCCAGTTTTTAGAAAAATGTTCCTGGTTCCTCTCAATTATCTCTGGGTTTCTAAAATGGATGCCATACCTGTACTCGCTTGTGCAAAAGGATGGCATATGTGGTGGTCTTTCCTGCAGTTGTTTCTGTTGAGGGTGCTGGACCCTCTTATAAAAAAGCTGAAGGAGAACGACCTGGAGTGGGAGTCCAAGCATGGTTTTTGGGGCTATTTCACTTTTACAAACAATTATCTGTGGGTTTCACAAATCAATGCCGTACCAGTACTCTATTGTTCCAAAGTATGCCATATGTTCTCTTTCCTGCTGGTATTTTGTTTGAGGGTCCTGGACCCTCTTATAAAAATGCCTAAGGAGAAAGAGGTGTACTGGGTGTCCACTCATTTTTTTTTTCTATTTCACATTTGACCAAAATGATCTCTGGTTTTGTAAAATCAATGCTGTACATGTACTCTATTGTTCAAAAGGATGCCATACGTCCTCTTTCCTGCTGGTGTTTTTTTTTGAAGGGTCCAGGACCCTCTTATAAAAAGGCCTAAGGAGAAAGAGGTGTACTGGGTGTCCACTCATTTTTTTTTTCTATTTAACAATTTACCAAAATGATCTCTGGTTTTGTAAAATCAATGCTGTACATGTACTCTATTGTTCAAAAGGATGCCATACGTCCTCTTTCCTGCTGGTGTTTTTTTTTGAGGGTCCAGGACCCTCTTATAAAAAGGCCTAAGGAGAAAGAGGTGTACTGGGTGTCCACTCATTTTTTTTTTCTATTTAACAATTGACCAAAATGATCTCTGGTTTTGTAAAATCAATGCTGTACCTGTACTCTATTGTTCAAAAGGATGCCATACGCCCTCTTTCCTGCTGGTGTTTTTTTTTGAGGGTCCAGGACCCTCTTATAAAAAGGCTTAAGTAAGGAGAAAGAAGTGCACTGGGTGTCCATCGAATCATTTTTTTTATTCAAATTTCCATTCGCAAAAAATTATCTCTGGGTTTCTAAAATCAATGCCTTTCCTGTACTCTATTGTTCAAAAGGATGCCATATGTCCTCTTTCCTGCTGGTGTTTTGTTTGAGGGTCCTGGACCCTCTTATAAAAAGGCGTAAGGAGAAAGAATTCTACTGGGTGTCCATCCAATCATTTTTTTTATTCAAATTCACGGTTGCAACAAATTATCCCCGGGTTTCTAAAATCAATGCCTTTCCTATAATCTTTTTTTCACAAAGGATGCCATATGTCCTCTTTCCTACTGCTGGTTTTGTTGAGTGTCCTGGAGCCTCTGCTAAAAAGGCCTAAGGATAAATAAGTGTACTGGGTGTCTATTCAATGTTTTTTTAGATTTCCCGGTTGTAACAAATTTTCTCTGTGTTTCTAAAATCAATGCCTTTCCTGTAATCTATTTTTCAAAAGGATGCCATATGTCCTCTTTCATGCTGTTGTTTCTGTTGAGGCTCCGGGACACTCTTATAAAAAGGCCTAAGGATAAAGAAGTGTACTGGGTGTCCAATCAATGTTTTTTTCTATTTCCCGGGCCATATAACTGATCTCTGTGTTTCTAAAATCAATGCCTTTCCTGTAATCTAATTTACAAAAGTATGCGATATGTCCTCTTTCCTGCTGCTGGTTTTGTTGAGGGTCCTGGAGCCTCTGCTAAAAAGGCCTAAGGATAAAGCAGTGTACTGGGTGTCTAATCTATGTTTTTTTAGATTTCACGGTTGGAACAAATTATCCCCGGGTTTCTAAAATCAATGCCTTTCCTGTAATCTATTAGTCACAAGCATGCCATATGTCCTCTTTCATGCTGTTGTTTCTGTTGATGCTCCGGGAGCCTCTTCTAAAAAGGCCTAAGGATAAAGAAGTGTACTGGGTGTATAATCTATGTTTTTTTAGATTTCACGGTTGCAACTAATGATCTCTGTGTTTCTAAAATCAATGCCTTTCATGTAATCTAATTTTCTAAAGGATGCCATATGTCCTCTTTCATGCTGCTGGTTTTGTGGAGGGTCCTGGAGCCTCTGCTAAAAAGGCCTAAGGATAAAGAAGTGTACTTGGTGTATAATCTAAGTTTTTTGAGATTTCACGGTTGCAACTAATGATCTCTGTGTTTCTAAAATCAATGCCTTTCCAGAAATCTATTTTTCTAAAGGATGCCATATGTCCTCTTTCCTGCTGCTGGTTTTGTTGAGGGTCCTGGAGCCTCTGCTAATAAGGCCTAAGGATAAATAAGTGTACTGGGTGTCTAATCCAGTTTTTTTTAGATTTCACGGTTGCAACAAATTATCTCTGGGTTTCTCAAATAAATGCCTTAAATGTAATCTATTAGTCACAAGGATGATATATGTCCTCTTGCATGCTGTTGTTTCTGTTGAGGCTCCGGGAGCCTCTTCTAAAAAGGCCTAAGGATAAAGAAGTGTTCTGGGTGTATAATCTATGTTTTTTTTAGATTTCACGGTTGCAACTAATGATCTCTGTGTTTCTAAAATCAATGCCTTTCATGTAATCTAATTTTCTAAAGGATGCCATATGTCCTCTTTCATGCTGCTGGTATTGTGGAGGGTCCTGGAGCCTCTGCTAAAAAGGCCTAAGGATAAAGATGTGTACTTGGTGTATAATCTAAGTTTTCTGAGATTTCACGGTTGCAACTAATGATCTCTGTGTTTCTAAAATCAATGCCTTTCCAGAAATCTATTTTTCTAAAGGATGCCATATGTCCTCTTTCCTGCTGCTGGTTTTGTTGAGGGTCCTGGAGCCTCTGCTAATAAGGCCTAAGGATAAATAAGTGTACTGGGTGTCTAATCCAGTTTTTTTTAGATTTCACGGTTGCAACAAATTATCTCTGGGTTTCTCAAATCAATGCCTTAAATGTAATCTATTAGTCACAAGGATGCCATATGTCCTCTTTCATGCTGTTGTTTCTGTTGAGGCTCCGGGAGCCTCTTCTAAAAAGGCCTAAGGATAAAGAAGTGTACTGGGTGTATAATCTATCTTTTTTTAGATTTCACGGTTGCAACTAATGATCTCTGTGTTTCTAAAATCAATGCCTTTCATGTAATCTAATTTTCTAAAGGATGCCATATGTCCTCTTTCATGCTGCTGGTTTTGTGGAGGGTCCTGGAGCCTCTGCTAAAAAGGCCTAAGGATAAAGAAGTGTACTTGGTATATAATCTAACTTTTTTGAGATTTCACGGTTGCAACTAATGATCTCTGTGTTTCTAAAATCAATGCCTTTCCAGAAATCTATTTTTCTAAAGGATGCCATATGTCCTCTTTCCTGCTGCTGGTTTTGTTGAGGGTCCTGGAGCCTCTGCTAATAAGGCCTAAGGATAAATAAGTGTACTGGGTGTCTAATCCAGTTTTTTTTAGATTTCACGGTTGCAACAAATTATCTCTGGGTTTCTCAAATCAATGCCTTAAATGTAATCTATTAGTCACAAGGATGCCATATGTCCTCTTTCATGCTGTTGTTTCTGTTGAGGCTCCGGGAGCCTCTTCTAAAAAGGCCTAAGGATAAAGAAGTGTATTGGGTGTATAATCTATCTTTTTTTAGATTTCACGGTTGCAACTAATGATCTCTGTGTTTCTAAAATCAATGCCTTTCATGTAATCTAATTTTCTAAAGGATGCCATATGTCCTCTTTCATGCTGCTGGTTTTGTGGAGGGTCCTGGAGCCTCTGCTAAAAAGGCCTAAGGATAAAGAAGTGTACTTGGTATATAATCTAACTTTTTTGAGATTTCACGGTTGCAACTAATGATCTCTGTGTTTCTAAAATCAATGCCTTTCCAGAAATCTATTTTTCTAAAGGATGCCATATGTCCTCTTTCCTGCTGCTGGTTTTGTTGAGGGTCCTGGAGCCTCTGCTAATAAGGCCTAAGGATAAATAAGTGTACTGGGTGTCTAATCCAGTTTTTTTTAGATTTCACGGTTGCAACAAATTATCTCTGGGTTTCTCAAATCAATGCCTTAAATGTAATCTATTAGTCACAAGGATGCCATATGTCCTCTTTCATGCTGTTGTTTCTGTTGAGGCTCTGGGAGCCTCTTCTAAAAAGGCCTAAGGATAAAGAAGTGTACTGGGTGTATAATCTATGTTTTTTTAGATTTCACGGTTGCAACTAATGATCTCTGTGTTTCTAAAATCAATGCCTTTCATGTAATCAAATTTTCTAAAGGATGCCATATGTCCTCTTTCATGCTGCTGGTTTTGTGGAGGGTCCTGGAGCCTCTGCTAAAAAGGCCTAAGGATAAATAAGTGTACTTGGTGTATAATCCAAGTTTTTTGAGATTTCACGGTTGCAACTAATGATCTCTGTGTTTCTAAAATCAATGCCTTTCCAGAAATCTATTTTTCTAAAGGATGCCATATGTCCTCTTTACTGCTGCTGGTTTTGTTGAGGTCCTGGAGCCTCTGCTAATAAGGCCTAAGGATAAATAAGTGTACTGGGTGTCTAATCCAGGTTTTTTTAGATTTCACGGTTGCAACAATTTATCTCTGGGTTTCTCAAATCAATGCCTTAAATGTAAATCTATCAGTCACAAGGATGCCATATGTCCTCTTTCCTTTTTTTTTTTTTTCTCTGTATTTCTGTTTATTTTAGACAATGTAATGCACTTATAGGTTCACTAAGATTATGACTTTGCACACTGCCATTTTCCATGCAGCATTTTGACATGTCGTGTGATATGACTAGCAGATTGAAGAATGGTATGTTTTGAATCTGCTGAGCATAATAATAAAAAAAAAATTTGATTTAACTTGAGTTAATAACTGAAGCATGACTTCAGGAGTCAGGTGTGGTCGTAGGTAGTGGTTGTTGTTAGCAGATTATTTTTATTGCAAATTGCAATTGCCACAGCGTGCATAAAATGTGCGTCACTAGTCCAAATCTTACCTTTTTTTTCATTCAGGATTAGTTTGGGGTCCGGCGCAATATTGGAAACGCAAAAAACAGGTCTCCGTACCCGTTGATATAAGGGGTGACTATAGTGCTTTTACCAGGCTCCTCTTGGATAGCCCCATAAAGTGTGACTATGAATCCCAAAAAGAAAATTAAATTAAGGTTGAAAACTAACTCCTAAGTAAATTGTAAGACCTGGGGCTCCTCAAACACACGTCCTACCACAACAGCTATAGGCTCCGCCCACCGAAATCTTACCTTTTTAATGCCAATTGATATTGCCACAGCTGGAACAACAGTAAATAACATGTGCCTCACCACAGTCTCCGAAGCTGTTGTCGGATGTATACAAAAACACTGATAAAGTATTCCTTTCGGGGCGCAAAGAGATGGCTACCGGAACACTCCAGGAACTTCCCAAGACTAAGAGTCGCTGTCTTGTGTTTCTGGTGATGTTGGAGACATCTGGGTAGTGTACAGGGAGGGCAAAAATCCTCTCCATCTCTGTGCACCACAGGACAGGACGTCCTTGTCATCCATAAGCACATGAAATTGCTGGCATTTTCGTTGCTTCAAGAAGTTCAGTTTTTGTGGTGATAGTACAGAATTAAATAAACTTTGGTTTCCAACCATACTCAAGACAATCTTGTAGTTCAAGATTCGGACTTGGTGTGGGAAACAGTGGCCTGTCCATACCAGGAAGATGAATTAGACAGAAGTAACGGGCTCTGATTGCAGGTGACACATGTTTATCGTCAATCATCAAAGGGGTTGCGTGCAGAATATGGCTGATGGCCCCTTATTCACATGTTTGTCCAGAGCAACAACATTTGCAAACATCCAGAAGAAAGGTCGGTTCTCACCAGCCTTAAGTTGAGCTTCATTTACCAAATGCTGATATTCAAAAAATAGACAAACAGTGCCTTAAAAAACACATTTGCAATATGGATTCACCAGAGCAAGGTCATTGCAAGTATTTCCCACAATAAAAAAAATTAAAATGACACAACTCCGCAATCTTCCCCTTCACATTATTATTGTCACACTCCATTGTACTCCTATGCCCACCTCCCTGCTCTTGTTTTTGTTGAGGGTCCTGGAGCCTCTGCTAAAAAGGCCTATGGATAAATAAGTGTACTGGGTGTCTAATCAATGTTTTTTTCTATTTCCCGGGTCATATAAATGATCTCTGGGATTCTAAAATCAATGCCTTTCCTGTAATATATTATTCAAAAGGATGACATATGTCCTCTTTCATGCTGTTGTTTCTGTTGAGGCTCCGGGAGCCTCTTATAAAAAGGCCTAAGGATAAAGAAGTGTACTGGGTGTCCAATCATTGTTTTTTTCTATTTCCCGGGTCATATAAATGATCTCTGTGTTTCTAAAATCAATGCCTTTCCTGTAATCTAATTTACAAAAGTATGCCATATGTCCTCTTTCCTGCTGCTGGTTTTGTTGAGGATCCTGGAGCCTCTGCTAAAAAGGCCTAAGGATAAAGAAGTGTACTGGGTGTCTAATCTATGTTTTTTTAGATTTCACGGTTGCAAAAAATTATCCACGGGTTTCTAAAATCAATGCCTTTCCTGTAATCTATTATTCACAAGGATGCCATATGTACTTTTTGATGCTGTTGTTTCTGTTGAGGCCTAAGGAAAAATAAGTGTACTGAGTGTCTAATCAATGTTTTTTTCTATTTACCGGTTGCAACTAATGATCTCTGTGTTTCTGAAATCAATGCCTTTCCTATAATCATTTTTTCAAAAGGATGCCATATGTCCTCTTTCCTGCTGCTGGTTTTGTCGAGGGTCCTGGAGCCTCTGCTGAGCATAAAAAAAAAAATGATTTAACTTGACTTAATAACTGAAGCATGACTTCAGGAGTCAGGTGTGGTCGTAGGTAGTGGTTGTTGTTATCAGATTATTTTTATTGCAAATTGCAATTGCCACAGCGTGCATAAAATGTGCGTCACTAGTCAAAATCTGACCTTTTTTTTTTCATTCAGGGGTGTCCGGCGCCATATTGGAAAGGCAAAAAACAGGTCTCCGTACCCGTTGATATAAGGGGTGACTATAGTGCTTTTACCAGGCTCCTCTTGGATAGCCCCAGAAAGTGTTACTATGAATCCCAAAAAGAAAATTAAATTAAGGTTGAAAAATAACTCCAAAGTAACTTGTAAGACCTGGAGCTCCTCAAACACACGTCCTACCGCAACAGCTCTGCCACACACAAATCTTAACTTTTTAATGCCAATTGATATTGCCACAGCTGGAACAACAGTAAATAACATGTGCGTCACCACAGTCTCCGAAGCTGTTGTCGGATGTATACAAAAACACTGATAAAGTATTCCTTTAGGAGCGCAAAGAGATGGCTACCGGAACACTCCAGGAACTTCACAAGAGTGGCTGTATTGTGTTTCTGGTTAAGTTTGAGACATCTGGGTAGTGTACAGGGAGGGCAAAAATCCTCTCCATCTCTGTGCACCACAGGACAGGACATCCTTGTCATCCATAAGCACATGAAATTGCTGGCATTTCCGTTGCTTCAAGAAGTTCATTTTTTGTGGTGATAGTACAGAATTAAATAAACTTTGGTTTCCTACCATACTCAAGACAATCTTGTATTTCAAGCTTCGTACTTGCTGTGGGAAACAGTGGCCTGTCCATACCAGGAAGATGATTTAGACACAAGTAACAAGCTCTGCTTGCAGGTGACACATGTTTATCGTCAATCATCAAAGGGGTTGTGTGCAGAATATGGCTGATGGCCCCTTATTCACATGTTTGTCCAGAGCCACAACATTTGCAAACAGCCAGAAGAAAGGTCGGTTCTCACCAGCATTAAGTTGAGCTTCATTTACCAAATGATGATATTCAAAATAATAGACAAACAGTGGCTTAAATAACACATTTGCGATATGGATTCACCAGAGCAAGGTCATTGCAAGTACTAAGTTCCCACGATAACAAAATTAAAATGCCACAACTACGCAATCTTCACCTTCAGATTATTATTGTCACACTCCATTGAACTCCTATGCCCAGCTCCCTGCTCTTGTTTTTGTTGAGGGTCCTGGAGCCTCTGCTGAAAAGGCCTATGGATAATGAAGTGTACTGGGTGTCTGTTCAATGTTTTTTTTTATTTCCCGGTTGCAACTAATTATCTCAGTGTTTCTAAAATCAATGCCTTTCCTGTAATCTATTATTCAAAAGGATGACATATGTCCTCTTTCATGCTGTTGTTTCGGTTGAGGCTCCGGGACTCTCGTATTAAAAAGGACTGAGGATAAATAAGTGTAACGGGTGTCTAATCAATATTTTTTTCTATTTCCCGGTTGCAAATAATGATCTGTGGGTTTCTAAAATCAATGGCTTTCTTGTAATCTATTATTCAAAAGGATGACATATGTCCTCTTTCATGCTGTTGTTTCGGTTGAGGCTCCGGGACCTTCATATTAAAAAGGCCTGAGGATAAATAAGTGTACTGGGTGTCTAATCAATGTTTTTTTCTATTTCCCTGGTCTTATTAAAAAGGCCTGAGGAAAAATAAGTGTACTGGGTGTCTAATCAATGTTTTTTTCTATTTCACGGTTGCAAATAATGATGTGTGGGTTTCTAAAATCAATGCCTTTCCTGTAAGCTATTATTCAAAAGGATGACATATGTCCTCTTTCATGCTGTTGTTTCGGTTGAGGCTCCGGGACCCTCGTATTAAAAAGGCCTGAGGATAAATAAGTGTAACAGGTGTCTAATCAATGTTTTTTACTATTTCACAGTTGCAAATAATGATCTGTGGGTTTCTAAAATCAATGCCTTTACTGTAATCTTTTATTCAAAAGGATGACATATCTCCTCTTTCATGCTGTTGTTTCGGTTGAGGCTCCGGGACCCTCGTATTAAAAAGGCCTGAGCATAAATAAGTGTAACGGGTGTCTAATCAATGTTTTTTTCTACAGGGAGTGCAGAATTATTAGGCAAGTTGTATTTTTGAGGATTAATTTTATTATTGAACAACAACCATGTTCTCAATGATCCCAAAAAACTCATTAATATCAAAGCTGAATAGTTTTGGAAGTAGTTTTTAGTTTGTTTTTAGTTATAGCTATTTTAGGGGGATATCTGTGTGTGCAGGTGACTATTACTGTGCATAATTATTAGGCAACTTAACAAAAAACAAATATATACCCATTTCAATTATTTATTTTTACCAGTGAAACCAATATAACATCTCAACATTCACAAATATACATTTCTGACATTCAAAAACAAAACAAAAACAAATCAGTGACCAATATAGCCACCTTTCTTTGCAAGGACACTCAAAAGCCTGCCATCCATGGATTCTGTCAGTGTTTTGATCTGTTCACCATCAACATTGCGTGCAGCAGCAACCACAGCCTCCCAGACACTGTTCAGAGAGGTATACTGTTTTCCCTCCTTGTAAATCTCACATTTGATGATGGACCACAGGTTCTCAATGGGGTTCAGATCAGGTGAACAAGGAGGCCATGTCATTAGATTTTCTTCTTTTATACCCTTTCTTGCCAGCCACGCTGTGGAGTACTTGGATGCGTGTGATGGAGCATTGTCCTGCATGAAAATCATGTTTTTCTTGAAGGATGCAGACTTCTTCCTGTACCACTGCTTGAAGAAGGTGTCTTCTGGCAGTAGGACTGGGAGTTGAGCTTGACTCCATCCTCAACTCGAAAAGGCTCCACAAGCTCATCTTTGATGATACCAGCCCAAACCAGTACTCCACCTCCACCTTGCTGGCGTCTGAGTCGGACTGGAGCTCTCTGCCCTTTACCAATCCAGCCACGGGCCCATCCATCTGGCCCATCAAGACTCACTCTCATTTCATCAGTCCATAAAACCTTAGAAAAATCAGTCTTGAGATATTTCTTGGCCCAGTCTTGACGTTTCAGCTTGTGTGTCTTGTTCAGTGGTGGTCGTCTTTCAGCCTTTCTTACCTTGGCCATGTCTCTGAGTATTGCACACCTTGTGCTTTTGGGCACTCCAGTGATGTTGCAGCTCTGAAATATGGCCAAACTGGTGGCAAGTGGCATCTTGGCAGCTGCACGCTTGACTTTTCTCAGTTCATGGGCAGTTATTTTGCGCCTTGGTTTTTCCACACGCTTCTTGCGACCCTGTTGACTATTTTGAATGAAACGCTTGATTGTTCGATGATCACGCTTCAGAAGCTTTGCAATTTTAAGAGTGCTGCATCCCTCTGCAAGATATCTTACTATTTTTGACTTTTCTGAGCCTGTCAAGTCCTTCTTTTGACCCATTTTGCCAAAGGAAAGGAAGTTGCCTAATAATTATGCACACCTGATATAGGGTGTTGATGTCATTAGACCACACCCCTTCTCATTACAGAGATGCACATCACCTTATATGCTTAATTGGTAGTAGGCTTTCGAGCCTATACAGCTTGGAGTAAGACAACATGCATAAAGAGGATGATGTGGTCAAAATACTCATTTGCCTAATAATTCTGCACTCCCTGTATTTCACGGTTGCAAATAATGATCTGTGGATTTCTAAAATCAATGCCTTTCCTGTAATCTATTATTCAAAAGGATGACATATCTCCTCTTTCATGCTGTTGTTTCGGTTGAGGCTCCGGGACCCTCGTATTAAAAAGGCCTGAGGATAAATAAGTGTAACGGGTGTCTAATCAATGTTTTTTTCTATTTCCTGGGTCATATAAATGATCTCTGGGATTCTAAAATCAATGCCTTTCCTGTAATCTATTATTCAAAAGGATGACATATCTCCTCTTTCATGCTGTTGTTTTGGTTGAGGCTCCGGGACCCTCTTATTAAAAAAGGCCTGAGGATAAATAAGTGTAACGGGTGTCTAATCAATGTTTTTTTCTATTTCCTGGGTCATATAAATGATCTCTGGGATTGTAAAATCAATGCCTTTCCTGTACTCTATTATTCAAAAGGATGACATATGTCCTCTTTCATACTGTTGTTTCGGTTGATGCTCCTGGACCCTCGTATTAAAAAGGCCTGAGGATAAATAAGTGTAACGGGTGTCTAATCAATGTTTTTTACTATTTCACGGTTGCAAATAATGATCTGTGGGTTTCTAAAATCAATGCCTTTACTATAATCTTTTATTCAAAAGGATGACATATCTCCTCTTTCATGCTGTTGTTTCGGTTGAGGCTCCGGGACCCTCGTATTAAAAAGGCCTGAGGATAAATAAGTGTAACGGGTGTCTAATCAATGTTTTTTTCTATTTCCCGGGTCATATAAATGATCTCTGGGATTCTAAAATCAATGCCTTTCCTGTAATCTATTATTCAAAAGGATGACATATGTCCTCTTTCATACTGTTGTTTCGGTTGAGGCTCCTGGACCCTCGTATTAAAAAGGCCTGAGGATAAATAAGTGTAACGGGTGTCTAATCAATGTTTTTTACTATTTCACGGTTGCAAATAATGATCTGTGGGTTTCTAAAATCAATGCCATATACACCTCCCCTGATAGGGGGAGTAACAGGTATCGTGCGGTCTGGGACCCATGGTGAGGTTCCCAGAGGCAGTTGCGGTGACAGGGGACGTGTATATGGCATGGATTTTAGGAACCGGGAGATGGAAAAAGATGCTTGGTCGGTCCTCCTGCTTCAAATTTGGGGCACTGCGCTTGCAATCTATTGTGCCACCAGATATGAGTGGTGTGTTAAGTAGTACTATTCTGATCAGTTTAATACCCGTTACTCCCCCTATCAGGGGAGGTATATATGGCATGGATTTTAGGAACCGGGAGATGGAAAAAGATGCTTGGTCGGTCCTCCTACTTCAAATTTGTCCAAAACACAAGTGGCTGTCACAAAACAGTCTGGCCACGAGATAGATAAATTTGATTTATAGATACATAGATCAATAGATGCAATATACATTTGATAGATACGAATTACATAGATCAATAGATGCAATATACATTTGATAGATACGAATTACATAGATCAATAGATGCAATATACATTTGATAGATACAATTGATAGTTAGATAGATTTGATAGATAAATAGATAGATTTGATAGATATATATTTTCCCAGACAGAGAATTACAAGACGTGCGGTCTGGGACCCATGGTAAGGTTCCCAGAGGCAGTTGCAGCACCAGGGGACATGTATATGGCATGGATTTTAGGAACCGGGAGATGGAAAAAGATGCTTGGTCGGTCCTCCTGCTTCAAATTTGGGGCACTACGCGTGCAATCTATTGTGCCACCAGATATGAGTGGTGTGTTAAGTAGTACTATTCTGATCATTTTAATACCTGTTACTCCCCCTATCGGGGGAGGTGTTTATGGCATGGATTTTAGGAACCGGGAGATGGAAAAAGATGCTTGGTCGGTCCTCCTACTTCAAATTTGGCCGAAACACAAGTGGCTGTCACAAAACAGTCCGGCCACGAGATAGATAGATTTGATAGAGAGATACATAGATTACATAGATCAATAGATGCAATATACATTTGATAGATACGAATTACATAGATCAATAGATGCAATATACATTTGATAGATACGAATTACATAGATCAATAGATGCAATATACATTTGATAGATATGAATTACATAGATCAATAGATGCAATATACATTTGATAGATACGATTGATAGTTAGATAGCTTTGATAGATAAATAGATAGATTTGATAGATATATCATTTACCAGACAGAGAATTCCAAGACGTGCGTCCTGGGACCCATGGTAAGGTTACTTCCTTTTGCACAATCGAGTACAGGTTGGGGATTGCCTTTTGTGCAAAGAAATTGTGGCCGGGTACCTTCCACTGCGGTGTCCCCTATCAGGGGACATGTATAATGCATGGATTTTAGGAACCGGGAGATGGAAAAAGATGCTTGGACACCCAGTACAGGTCATTCTCCTTCAGCCTTTTTATACGAGGGTCCCCGACCCTCAACAGGCATGACCGCATGAAAGACCCCATATGCCATGACTTCCTTTTGCACAATCGAGTACAGGTATGGCATCGATTTTAGGAACCCGGAGATAATTTTTAGGAACCGGGAGATGGAAAAGATGCTTGAACACCCAGTACAGGTCGTTCTCCTTCAGCCTTTTTATACGATGGTCCCCGACCCTCAACAGGCACGACAGCATGAAAGACCCCATATGCCATGACTTCCTTTTGCACAATCGAGTACAGGTATGGCAATGATTTTAGGAACCCGGAGATAATTTTTAGGAACCGGGAGATGGAAAAAGATGCTTGGACACCCAGTACAGGTCGTTCTCCTTCAGCCTTTTTATATGAGGGTCCCCAACCCTCAACAGGCATGACAGCATGAAAGACCCCATATGCCATGACTTCCTTTTGCACAATCGAGTACAGGTATGGCATCGATTTTAGGAACCCGGAGATAATTTTTAGGAACCGGGAGATGGAAAAAGATGCTTGGACTCCCAGTACAGGTCGTTCTCCTTCAGCCTTTTTATACGAGGGTCCCCGACCCTCAACAGGCACAACAGCATGAAAGACCCCATATGCCATGACTTCCTTTTGCACAATCGAGTACAGGTATGGCATCGATTTTAGGAACCCGGAGATGATTTTAGGAACCGGGAGATGGAAAAAGATGCTTGGTCGGTCCTCCTACTTCAAATTTGGGGCACTGCGTGTGCAATCTACTGTGCCACCAGATATGAGTGGTGTGTTAAGTAGTACTATTCTTAGCAGTTTAATCCCTGTTATGTGCCTTTTTTTTGGTTTGGGTTTTGAAGCCACAGTGCAGCACCAAAGGCCAGAAAAATTAGGCATGTACACATGCCTGAAAAATTAGGTATTGTTGCATCCGCTGCTGTAGCAGCGGCCAGAAAAATTTATGTTTGTTTGACAGTTAGAAAGTGCCCTAAAACATTGCGGCTTGAACCCTAGTTGTTGGCGGATAAGTCATGCAAGTCATCCGGCATTCGAAGATAAAAAAAGCAGCGTGTGGACCATTTTTAGCCCAAGGCAGCTCATCTCATCAGGCCTTTTTTACTCGAATGTATCGCCCAATGTCAGTCCCTTCGGGATCCATCCCTCATTCATTTTAATAAAGGTGAGGTAATCAAGACTTTTTTGACCTATGCGACTTCTTTTCTCAGTGACAATACCTCCTGCTGCACTGAAGGTCCTTTCTGACAGGACACTTGAAGCGGGGCAGGCCAGAAGTTCGATTGCAAATTGGGATAGCTCAGGCCAAAGGTCAAGCCTGCACACCCAGTAGTCAAGGGGTTCATCGCTCCTCAGAGTGTCGAGATCTGCAGTTAAGGCGAGGTAGTCAGCTACCTGTCAGTTGAGTCGTTCTCTGAGGCTGGATCCCGAAGGGCTGTGGCGATGCATAGGAGTTAAAAAGGTCCGCATGTTCTCCATCAACAACACGTATGGAAAGCGTCCTGTCCTTGCCGGCGTGGTCGTGGGAGGAGGAGTATTACTTTCACCTCTTCCCCTGTTAGATTCCCGTTGTGCTGTGACATCACCCTTATACGCTGTGTAAAGCATACTTTTTAATTTATTTTTGAACTGCTCCATCCTTTCCGACTTGCGGGAATTCGGTAACATTTCAGTCACTTTATGCTTATACCGGGGGTCTAGTAGCGTGGACACCCAGTACAGTTCGTTCTCCTTCAGCTTTTTTATACAAGTGTCCCTCAACAGGCACGACAGCATGAAATACCCCATTTGCACAAGGTTGGATGCCGAGCTACTCATGTCCTGTTCCTCGTCCTCACTGATCTCACTGAAGGTATCTTCTTCCCCCCAGCCACGTACAACACCACGGGTACCAGATAGGTGACAACGAGCACCCTTGGATGCCTGTTGTGCTTGGTCTTCCTCCTCCTCCTCAAAGCCACATTCCTCCTCTGACTCCTCTTCCTCACAAACCTCTTCCTGCATTGCCGCTGGTCCAGCAAGTGATGCTGATAAGGCTGTTTCTGGTGGTGATGGTGACCACAACTCTTCCTCTTCACACTCATCTACGGCCTGATCCAGCACTCTTCACAGGGCACGCTCCAGGAAGAAAACAAATGGTATGATGTCGCTGATGGTGCCTTCGGTGCGACTGACGAGGTTTGTCACCTCCTCAAAAGGACGCATGAGCCTACAGACATTGCGCATGAGCGTCCAGTAAGGTGGCAAAAAAATTCCCAGCTCCCCAGAGGCTGTCCTAGCACCCCGGTCATATAAATACTAATTAACGGCTTTTTCTTGTTGGAGCAGGCGGTCGAACATTAGGAGTGTTGAATTCCAACGTGTCGGGCTGTCGCAAATCAAGCGCCTCACTGGCAGGTTGTTTCGCCGCTGGATATCTGACAAGTGCGCCATGGCCGTGTAGGAATGCCTGAAATGGCCACACACCTTCCTGGCCTGCTTCAGGACGTCCTGTAAGCCTGGGTACTTATGCACAAAGCGTTGTACAATCAGATTATACACATGTGCCATGCACGGCACATGTGTCAACTTGCCCAATTTCAATGCCGCCAGCAAATTACTTCCGTTGTCAGAAACCACTTTGCCAATCTCCAGTTGGTGCTGCGTCAGCCACTGATCCACCTGTGCGTTCAGGGCAGACAGGAGTGCTGCTGCGGTGTGACTCTCTGCTTTCAGGCAAGTCAACCCCAAGACGGCGTGACACTGCCATATCCGGGATGTGGAATAGTACCTGGGGAGCTGGGGGGGTGCCGTGGATGTGGAGCAAGACACAGCAGCAGAAGAGGACTCAGCTGAGGAGGTTATGGAAGAGGATGGAGTAGGAGGAGTAGAGGAGGTGGCAGCAGGCTTGCCTGCAAGTCGTAACAGTGTCACCAACTCCTCTGCAGAGCCAGGCATTCCATGCTTGGCAGCTGTCAGCAGGTTTACCCAATGCGCAGTGTAGGTGATATACCTGCCCTGACCATGCTTTGCAGACCAGCTATCAGTGGTCAGATGGACCCTTGCCCCAACACTGTGTGCCAGACATGCCATTACTTTCTTTCGCACAATCGAGTACAGGTTGGGGATTGCCTTTTGTGCAAAGAAATTTCGGCCGGGAACCTTCCACTGCGGTGTCTCAATAGCTACAATTTTTTTGAACACCTCAGACTCCACCAGCTTGTATGGTAAAAGCTGGCGGGCTAAGAGTTCAGACAAGCCAGCTGTCAGATGCCGGGCAAGGGGGTGACTTGGTGACATTGGCTTCTTACGCTCAAACATGTCCTCAACAGACACCTGACTGTGGGCAGAGGAGCAGGAACTGCTACGTAAGAGAGACAGATTGGCGGATGGTTGAGAGGGGGCAAGGAGCACAGCAGTGGTTGACATGGCTGAAGATGCTGGACCAGGAAGAGGATGGCGGCTTTGAGTTTGTGTGCTGCTTGTCCTCATGTGTTCATCCCATAGGCGTTTGTGATGTGAGATCATGTGCCTTCGCAAAGCAGTTGTACCTAGGTGGGTGTTGGACTTCCCATGACTCAGTTTCTTTTGGCACAGGTTGCAAATGGCATTGCTGTTGTCAGAGGCAGACACATAAAAAAATGCCACACTGCTGAGCTCTGCGATGACGGCATTCTGGTGGTGTCAACAGCATGCGTTGATTGGTGTGCTGTCTGGCTGACCCCGGGTGCCGATGCATGCTGTCTGACTGTGCCACTAGCTCCTTGCGATGACCTCCCCCTGCTTCCAACTCATCTCCTCCTGCTCCTCTCTGTCTCCCCATCTGAACTTTCCCCCTGTTCTTCTTCTCTTCTACCGGGCGCCCACGTGACATCCACGGACACATCGTCATCATCAACCCCTTCACTTGTATCTGACAACTCAACAACGGAAGCAACGGCGGGTACAACATCATCATCATCATCACATTGTGCATTGTCCATGTCTGTAATGCTGCCTGACTGAGACATATCACAGTTATCTACATCCTCTGTCAATGATGGTTGCGCATCACTCATTTCTTCACACTGAGGTGTACATAACACCTCTGACAGATCAAGTGAAATGGCTGTGGTGCTAGTGTCGGTGGTGGCGGCTGGCGGGCGAGTGGTAAGTTGAGAGTTGCCCGAAGCTAAGCTAGAGGAGGAGGATGGTGCGTCAAGGTTACGAGGGGAAGCTGTAGAAGATTGGGTGTCCTGTGTTAAAAAGTCAACTATTTCATCAGAACTTTTCGTGTTCATGGTACGTGGCCTAACACTGGGCATTATTCTATGGCCAAAGGGAATCACAGCACCATGACCACGACGGCCCCTGCGGGTTGGCCTGCCTCTGCCTGTCATTTTTTTTTCAATTAGTGCTACTATGCGTGCAAGGTACTGTGAGTGGGCACAGTATACGCTGTGAGCCTGACACAAAAAAACAGACTGATGTTTCACAGTCAAATTTTTTTTATTTTTTTTTAAATGTACACTGAGGGTGCACTACTATTAAACAAGATAATATGAGTGGTGGCACTGGGCAAGTGGGCACAGTATACGCTGTGAGCCTGACACAAAAAAGCAGACTGATGTTTCAAAGTCAAAATAGTTTTTTTTATTTTTAAAATGTACACTTACACTACTATTAAACAAGATAATATGAGTGGTGGCACTGGACAAGTGGGCACAGTGTACGCTGTGAGCCTGACACAAAAAAGCAGACTGATTTTTCACAGTCAAAATATTTTTTTGATTTTTAAATGTACACTTACACTACTATTAAACAAGATATGAGTGGTTGCACTGGGCAAGTGGGCACAGTATACGCTGTGAGCCTGACACAAAAAAGCAGACTGATGTTTCACAGTCAAAATAGTTTTTTTTATTTTTAAAATGTACACTTACACTACTATTATTAAACAAGATAATGTGAGTGGTGGCACTGGGCAAGTGGGCACAGTATACGCTGTGAGCCTGACACAAAAAAGAAGAATGATGTTTCACAGTCAAAATAGTTTTATTTATTTTTAAAATGTACACTTACACTACTATTATTAAACAAGATAATGTGAGTGATGGCACTGGACAAGTGGGCACAGTATACGCTGTGAGCCTGACACACACGCTGGCAGTAACAGGCTGGCCTGGCAACTGCAATTAGATTACACTAGCAGACTGATGTAAAAGTTTTTTTTTTTTAATTTACACTACTGTTACACCAGATATGACTGGTGGTGGCACTGAACAAGTAGGCACAGTATATGCTGTGAGCCTGACACACAGGCTGGCAGTGGCAGGCTGGCCTGGAAACTGAAATTAGATTACACTAGCAGACTGATGTAAAAGTTTTTTTTAAATAATTTAAACTAATGTTACACCAGATATGAGTGGTGGCACTGAGCAAGTAGGCACAGTATATGCTGTGAGCCAGACACACAGGCTGGCAGTGGCAGGCAGGCAACTGCTATTAGATTACACTAGCAGACTGATGTAAAAAAAAAAATTAAAAAATTTACACTACTGTTACACCAGATATGACTGGTGGTGGCACTGAGCAAGTAGGCACAGTATATGCTGTGAGCCTGACACACAGGCTGGCAGTGGCAGGCTGGCCTGGCAACTGAAATTAGATTACACTAGCAGACTGATGTAAAAGTTTTTTTTTTTTAATTTACACTAATGTTACACCAGATATGAGTGGTGGCACTGAGCAAGTAGGCACAGTATATGCTGTGAGCCTGACACACAGGCTGGCAGTGGCAGGCAGGCATCTGCTATTAGATTACACTAGCAGACTGATGTAAATGTTTTTTTTTAATTTAAACTAATGTTACACCAGATATGAGTGGTGGCACTGAGCAAGTAAGCACAGTACATGCTGTGAGCCTGACACACAGGCTGGCAGTGGCAGGCTGACCTGGCAACTGAAATTAGATTACACTAGCAGACTGATGTAAAAGATTTTTTTTTTTTAATTTACACTAATTTCACACCAGATATGAGTGGTGGCACTGAGCAAGTAGGCACAGAATATGCTGTGAGCCTGACACACAGGCTTGCAGTGGCAGGCAGGCAACTGCTATTAGATTGCACTAGCAGACTGATGTAAAAGTTTTTTTTAAAAAAATGTACACTACTGTTACACCAGATATGACTGGTGGTGGCACTGAGCAAGTAGGCACAGTATATGCTGTGAGCCTGACACACAGGCTGGCAGTGGCAGACAGGCAACTGCTATTAGATTACACTAGCAGACTGATGTACAATTTTTTTTAAAAACATTTACACTAATTTTACACCAGATATGAGTGGTTGCACTGAGCAAGTAGGCACAGTATATGCTGTGAGCCTGACACACAGGCTGGCAGTGGCAAGCAGGCAACTGCTATTAGATTACACTAGCAGACTGATGTAAAAGTTTTTTTTAAAAAAATTTACACTACTGTTACACCAGATATGACTGGTGTTGGCACTGAGCAAGTAGGCACAGTATATGCTGTGAGCCTGACACACAGGCTTGCAGTGGCAGGCAGGCAACTGCTATTAGATTGCACTAGCAGACTGATGTAAAAGTTTTTTTAAAAAAAATGTACACTACTGTTACACCAGATATGACTGGTGGTGGCACTGAGCAAGTAGGCACAGTATATGCTGTGAGCCTGACACACAGGCTGGCAGTGGCAGGCAGGCAACTGCTATTAGATTACACTAGCAGACTGATGTACAATTTTTTTTAAAAACATTTACACTAATTTTACACCAGATATGAGTGGTTGCACTGAGCAAGTAGGCACAGTATATGCTGTGAGCCTGACACACAGGCTGGCAGTGGCAAGCAGGCAACTGCTATTAGATTACACTAGCAGACTGATGTAAAAGTTTTTTTAAAAAAAATTTACACTACTGTTACACCAGATATGACTGGTGTTGGCACTGAGCAAGTAGGCACAGTATATGCTGTGAGCCTGACACACAGGCTGGCAGTGGCAGGCTGACCTGGCAACTGAAATTAGATTACACTAGCAGACTGATGTAAAAGATTTTTTTTTTTAATTTACACTAATTTTACACCAGATATGAGTGGTGGCACTGAGCAAGTAGGCACAGAATATGCTGTGAGCCTGACACACAGGCTTGCAGTGGCAGGCAGGCAACTGCTATTAGATTGCACTAGCAGACTGATGTAAAAGTTTTTTTTTAAAAAATGTACACTACTGTTACACCAGATATGACTGGTGGTGGCACTGAGCAAGTAGGCACAGTATATGCTGTGAGCCTGACACACAGGCTGGCAGTGGCAGGCAGGCAACTGCTATTAGATTACACTAGCAGACTGATGTACAATTTTTTTTAAAAACATTTACACTAATTTTACACCAGATATGAGTGGTTGCACTGAGCAAGTAGGCACAGTATATGCTGTGAGCCTGACACACAGGCTGGCAGTGGCAAGCAGGCAACTGCTATTAGATTACACTAGCAGACTGATGTAAAAGTTTTTTTAAAAAAATTTTACACTACTGTTACACCAGATATGACTGGTGTTGGCACTGAGCAAGTAGGCACAGTATATGCTGTGAGCCTGACACACAGGCTGGCAGTGGCAGGCTGACCTGGCAACTGAAATTAGATTACACTAGCAGACTGATGTAAAAGATTTTTTTTTTTAATTTACACTAATTTTACACCAGATATGAGTGGTGGCACTGAGCAAGTAGGCACAGAATATGCTGTGAGCCTGACACACAGGCTTGCAGTGGCAGGCAGGCAACTGCTATTAGATTGCACTAGCAGACTGATGTAAAAGTTTTTTTTTTTTTTAAATGTACACTACTGTTACACCAGATATGACTGGTGGTGGCACTGAGCAAGTAGGCACAGTATATGCTGTGAGCTTGACACACAGGCTGGCAGTGGCAGGCAGGCAACTGCTATTAGATTACACTAGCAGACTGATGTACAATTTTTTTTAAAAACATTTACACTAATTTTACACCAGATATGAGTGGTTGCACTGAGCAAGTAGGCACAGTATATGCTGTGAGCCTGACACACAGGCTGGCAGTGGCAAGCAGGCAACTGCTATTAGATTACACTAGCAGACTGATGTAAAAGTTTTTTTAAAAAAAATTTACACTACTGTTACACCAGATATGACTGGTGTTGGCACTGAGCAAGTAGGCACAGTATATGCTGTGAGCCTGACACACAGGCTTGCAGTGGCAGGCAGGCAACTGCTATTAGATTGCACTAGCAGACTGATGTAAAAGTTTTTTTTTAAAAAATGTACACTACTGTTACACCAGATATGACTGGTGGTGGCACTGAGCAAGTAGGCACAGTATATGCTGTGAGCCTGACACACAGGCTGGCAGTGGCAGGCAGGCAACTGCTATTAGATTACACTAGCAGACTGATGTACAATTTTTTTTAAAAACATTTACACTAATTTTACACCAGATATGAGTGGTTGCACTGAGCAAGTAGGCACAGTATATGCTGTGAGCCTGACACACAGGCTGGCAGTGGCAAGCAGGCAACTGCTATTAGATTACACTAGCAGACTGATGTAAAAGTTTTTTTAAAAAAAATTTACACTACTGTTACACCAGATATGACTGGTGTTGGCACTGAGCAAGTAGGCACAGTATATGCTGTGAGCCTGACACACAGGCTGGCAGTGGCAGGCTGGCCTGGCATCTGAAATTAGATTACATTAGCAGACTGATGTAAAAAAAAATTTTTTTTTAAATTTACACTAATGTTACACCAGATATGAGTGGTGGCACTGAGCAAGTAGGCACAGTATATGCTGTGAGCCTGACACACAGGCTGGCAGTGGCAGGCTGGCCTAAAAACTGAAATTAGATTACACTAGCAGACTGATGTAAAAGTTTTTTTTAAATAATTTAAACTAATGTTACACCAGATATGAGTGGTGGCACTGAGCAAGTAGGCACAGTATATGCTGTGAGCCTGACACACAGGCTGGCAGTTGCAGGCTGGCCTGGCAACTGAAATTAGATTACACTAGCAGACTGATGTAAAAGGTTTTTTTTTAAATTTACACTAATGTTACACCAGATATGAGTGGTGGCACTGAGCAAGTAGGCACAGTATATGCTGTGAGCCAGACACACAGGCTGGCAGTGGCAGGCAGGCAACTGCTATTAGATTACGCTAGCAGACTGATGTAAAAAAAAAAAAAAAAAGATTTACACTACTGTTACACCAGATATGACTGGTGGTGGCCCTGAGCAAGTAGGCACAGTATACGCTGTGAGCCTGACACACAGGCTGGCAGTGGCAGGCAGGCATCTGCTATTAGATTACACTAGCAGACTGATGTAAAAGTTTTTTTTTTTTAAATTTACACTAATGTTACACCAAATATAAGTGGTGGCACTGAGCAAGTAGGCACAGTATATGCTGTGAGCCTGACACACAGGCTGGCAGTGGCAGGCTGGCCTGGCAACTGAAATTAGATTACACTAGCAGACTGATATAAACGTTTTTTTTTTTTTTTATTTAAACTAATGTTACACCAGATATGAGTGGTGGCACTGAGCAAATAAGCACAGTACATGCTGTGAGCCTGACACACAGGCTGGCAGTGGCAGGCTGGCCTCGCAACTGAAATTAGATTACAATAGCAGACTGATGTAAAAGTTTTTTTTTTAAATTTACACTAATGTTACACCAGATATGAGTGGTGGCACAGAGCAAGTAGGCACAGTATATGCTGTGAGCCTGACACACAGGCTGGCAGTGGCAGGCTGGCCTGGCAACTGAAATTAGATTACACTAGCAGACTGATGTAAAAGTTTTTTTTATTTAAACTAATGTTACACCAGATATGAGTGGTAGCACTGAGCAAGTAGGCACAGTATATGCTGTGAGCCTGACACACAGGCTGGCAGTGGCAGACTGGCCTGGCAACTGAAATTAGATTACACTAGCAGACTGATGTAAAAGATTTTTTTTTAAAAATTTACACTAATGTTACACCAGATATGAGTGGTGACACTGAGCAAGTAGGCACAGTATATGCTGTGCGCCTGACACACAGGCTGGCAGTGGCAGGCAGGCAACTGCTATTAGATTACACTAGCAGACTGATGTAAAAGTGTTTTTAAAAAATGTACATTACTGTTACACCAGATATGACTGGTGGTGGCACTGAGCAAGTAGGCACAGTATATGCTGTGAGCCTGACACACAGGCTGGCAGTGGCAGGCAGGCAACTGCTATTAGATTACACTAGAAGACTGATGTAAAAAAAAAAAATTTTAAATTACACTAATGTTACACCAGATATGAGTGGTGGCACTGAGCAAGTAGGCACAGTATATGCTGTGAGCCTGACACACAGGCTGGCAGTGGCAGGCTGGCCTGGCAACTGAAATTAGATTACACTAGCAGACTGATGTAAAAGTTTTGTAAAAAATTTTACACTAATGTTACACCAGATATGAGTGGTGGCACTGAGCAAATAGGCACAGTATATGCTGTGAGCCAGACACACAGGCTGGCAGTGGCAGGCAGACAACTGCTATTAGATTACACTAGCAGACTGATGTAAAAGTTTTTTTTAAAAAAATTACACTACTGTTACCCCAGATATGACTGGTGGTGGCACTGAGCAAGTAGGCACAGTATATGCTGTGAGCCTGACACACAGGCTGACAGTGGCAGGCTGGCCTGGCAACTGAAATTAGATTACACTAGCAGACTGATGTAAAAGTTTTTTTTAAAAAAAATTTACACTAATGTTACACCAGATATGAGTGGTGGCACTGAGCAAGTAGGCACAGTATATGCTGTGAGCCTGACACACAGGCTGGCAGTGGCAGGCAGGCAACTGCTATTAGATTACACTAGCAGACTGATGTAAAAGTTTTTTTTTTTTTAAAAATTACACTACTGTTACACCAGATATGACTGGTGGTGGCACTGAGCAAGTAGGCACAGTATATGTTGTGAGCCTGACACACAGGCTGGCACTGGCAGGCTGGCCTGGCCACTGAAATTGGATTACACTAGCAAACTGATGTAAAGGTTTTTTTTTTTTAAATTTACACTAATGTTACACCAGATATGAGTGGTGGCACTGAGCAAGTAGGCACAGTATATGCTGTGAGCCTGACACACAGGCTGGCAGTGGCAGGCTGGCCTGGCAACTGAAATTAGATTACACTAGCAGACTGATGTAAAAGGTTTTTTTTTTTTAATTTACACTAATGTTACACCAGATATGAGTGGTGGCACTGAGCAAGTAGGCACAGTATATGCTGTGAGCCTGACACACAGGCTGGCAGTGGCAGGCAGGCAACTGCTATTAGATTACACTAGCAGACTGATGTAAAAGTTTTTTTTTTTTTTAAATTACACTACTGTTACACCAGATATGACTGGTGGTGGCACTGAGCAAGTAGGCACAGTATATGTTGTGAGCCTGACACACAGGCTGGCACTGGCAGGCTGGCCTGGCCACTGAAATTGGATTACACTAGCAAACTGATGTAAAGGTTTTTTTTTTTTAAATTTACACTAATGTTACACCAGATATGAGTGGTGGCACTGAGCAAGTAGGCACAGTATATGCTGTGAGCCTGACACACAGGCTGGCAGTGGCAGGCTGGCCTGGCAACTGAAATTAGATTACACTAGCAGACTGATGTAAAAGGTTTTTTTTTTAAAAATTACACTACTGTTACACCAGATATGACTGGTGGTGGCACTGAGCAAGTAGGCACAGTATATGCTGTAAGCCTGACACACAGGTTGGCAGTATGTAGAAAAAAGGAAATTATAGGCGCTAAAGAACAGTACCCAGCTTAACTAGTGAATTCCCCTCCAAGAATACAAAGTGGCAAAAGCAATGTGAAAAAGTGAAGTTAAGCGCTCAAAGCACGGGTATATCTAAGAGAAGTGTATTAAAATAAAGGGAACAGTGTCCAGTATGTAATCAACGAAAAAATATATTCATCAAAGTATTAATATATAATAATATATAGGAAGGAATATATATATATATGTACCAGAACAGAGACAGAGGCGTAAATATAGTTCAAATGGAAATTTCCAAAGGCAATTTATTGTACTAATAAAACAGAGGTGTCAAGATGTCTAAAATGATACAAAATTATACAATGTAAAACAAAGGGATGTCTCCCTTAATAAATGTATAGATACATAAAATAAGCATAAAAGATCAATAAGAAAAAGTACTTGCGCTTTAGCGAAAAATTACTGATGTCCCAAAATATTGACTTGCCAAGTGACAAGAAAGTAACTGTCCAGTTGTAGGCTTGAATTGCCTGTATTTGGTGGTTGGCGTTACTGGATGAAAGAAAAGGGCGCCTTTTTGTGTAAAGGTGACGTGACGTCACGTTTTAAAATGGTAGGTGATGTTGCCATGGCAACCCCTATTCCTAAATCTGTAAGGAAATCCTGGGGGATTTAAAGATAATCTTTGCGCTCACGAAAGATGATAGCTTTGTTGTCGTGAGGAAAGACTAGCAGGATCTTGAAATTTTAGAAATGGGTCTTTGCGGTCGCTAGTAGCGACTAGTTTATCCTTTGTTGAAGGACTTGGCGGTCGCAAACAGCGACTAGGAGAGACATATAGATCCTTCCAGTTGAAGATAAGGTGGTCGTTAGTAACGACTTGAGGATCTTTTAAGAAGTATAGGTTGGTCTTTGCGGTCGCCGGTAGCGACTGGTTTATCCTGTTGAAGAACTTGGCGGTCGCAAGTAGCGACTAAGTAATTCTTTGGTTTAGGATGAGGTGGTCGTTAGTAACGACTCGCGGATCTTTAGGATAAGTAAGATGGTCTTTGCGGTCGCTGGTAGCGACTGGGTTATCCTTTGTTGAGGAACTTGGCGGTCGCAGGGAGCGACTAGGAAATTCTTAGGAGACAGTCAGTTTTGTGGTCGCTAGTAGCAACTAGGAGTTTCCTTGTAGTAAGGTTGGTGCCAAACGGCACAACAGTTGGTGGAGTTAGTTGTCAGTTGGTGCCAGCATGCACATAGAAATTCAAATGGAAAGTCCTTTGAAGCATAAAATTGTTAACAGATAACAATAATGATGGATAAAATCAATAGCATAAAACACAGTGTCAGGTCAACGCGTTTCGCCCACAGGCTTTATCAAGACATGTTAGTCTGTGCTGCTATGAGAATATTTAAATGCATTCAGTTAATCTGATTGGCTATCTCAGACAATTAATTAAAGGTGGAACGTGTGAATAGGGTGTTTGGATATTTAAGGTGGAATTCTTTATCCGGTCAATGAGAAACTACTTCTTATTTATGGTGTTGTAATATAACAGGAGTAATCCTCTAGCAGGGATAAAGGGAATATATTCGAAGTTGTTATATGATGCTAAGGTGTTATCTATAGACATATATCATAGATGTTACATAGAGACCCATATATGTGGATAGGGAAGGGTAAATCCTTTGAACGAATTATGCTGAATCAATGTAGGGTAGAGAAGAAGTAATAGGCTATAGAAAAGGGGAGATATCTAACTCTGAGTTAAGTCCTCTTGGATGAAGGGTGTCCATATCATAGATCAATTTTGCTTCTAGTTTTAGGAGTTGTTTTTCCAGATTACCCCCCCTCCAATTAAGTTTAGCTTTGGCTAGGCCCCAGAATCTGAAATGCTTCAGATTATTCCGATGGCTTTCTCTAATTGTTATGTGATAGTGGTCTAGTGTAATTTCCATTATTTGATCTTGATCTAGGTTTATAATTAGATTTTAAAATCTAATTATAAACCTAGAACAAGATCAAATAATGGAAATTACACTAGACCACTATCACATAACAATTCTGATTATGGCACAAACAATAGCCCCAATTACAACAGAACGCCAAATAACTACAATAGAGAGAGATGGAGGGAATTCAATAGACCTATACCATTCAATGACTATTATCATTTTAACAGAGATAACTATGAACAAAGAAGACATAATGGGCAAAGAAACCATATACAATCTAATAGAAACTATAGGGACACTAACTACCATGACAATCATAGGTCATACTATGAACACACAAACGATTATTGGGAGAGACCCAAATACCATAGACAACAATATACTCATCATAATTATGATAAAGATAGATATAACAATGATTGGAGGGTAAAAACATCTAATCGCTATGAACCATTAAATGATGACAATCAAGAAAACAATGAGAATCATTTTTTAGAGATTTCCCATCCAACACCAGGAACCTCCAAAAACACAGAACACAACACAGACCCACCCCTAAGAAAAAGAACAAGAGAGGCACCAGAGGAGGTAGAAAGGGAAAGGGACACAAAAAAGACTGAAATAACATCAGAATCTGGGATTTTTAATATTAGTGACAAAATACTTACTGAAGAAGAAAAGAAAGTACTCAATCTTGGTTTAAACTTTGCACCAACTACAACACTCAATAAATTCAATACACATATTAATATAAGCCAATATGTCCGAAAGCTTACTCTTAAAAGGTATTTTTAAAAAAATCCTATCGAGAGGAACTGGCAAGGATCCATACACACTGACCCCACCCCTAATGATAACACTTCTTTTAAACACTCTAAACTTAAACCAAAATCAACCTTCTACCCAACAAGTGAGAAAGGAAAAAATCTTGAAATGTTCGAAAAATTGGTTCAAAGAGATATCAAAAAGGCTAATACCAAAATAAAATATAATAATAATTTAACAATAAAAGAAAAAAGAGTCCTAAAAAACCTTCAATCTGACGAGAACCTAGTCATCAAACCCGCCGATAAAGGGGGAGGAGTGGTGGTTATGAACAGGGTACAATACATTGGGGAAGCACAGAGACTACTGGGAGACACTAATACCTACGAAACACTCAGTTTAGATCCAACAACAAAAAAAATTTCCTCCAAACTAACTAAAATACTTGATATGGCAAAAACTAAAGGTATTCTGAATAATAAAGAATACAAATTTTTAACTCCTAAGCAAGCCAAAATACCCATATTTTATTACCTACCAAAGGTACACAAAAGTCTAACGAACCCCCCCGGAAGACCCATTATTTCGGGGATAGATTCATTAACTTCGAATCTATCCCAGTATCTTGATGAATTCTTTCAAGTTTATGTGAAAAAATTACCCTCCTATCTTAGAGATACAACAGAGATTTTACAAATCCTCAATGACATGAAATGGGAAGAGAACTACACTATAGTAACTTGTGACGTCACTTCATTATACACCATCATAAACCACGAACTTGGCATCCAATCAGTTAGTAGTTATTTAGAAAAGGATGCTACCTTGCTGAAAGAACAAAAAGACTTTCTGTTAGAAGGTATTGAATTTATTCTAAATCAGAATTATTTTTCATTTAATGGTAAGTTTTTTCTACAAAAGACTGGGACGGCTATGGGTACAAGATTTGCACCCAGCTATGCGAATCTCTTTATGGGATATTGGGAGGAAACTTTCTTCCCTCGGCATAAGCTGGGTGCAAATCTTGTACTATATAAAAGATACATAGACGATATTATATTTGTATGGAAGGGTGAAGAATCTGAGTTAAAAGAAATGTGTGATGACATGAATAAGAATGACAGGAACATCAATTTCACATACACATACAGTAAAAACAAAGCAATCTTCCTCGATTTAGAAATTGAAGTAATAAACGATCAAATTATTACGTCGACACACTTTAAAAAGGTAGACGCTAACAATTTCGTACATTATAAAAGCTGCCACCTGGAAAGGTGGAAAAATAATATACCCAAAGGGCAATATCTAAGAATCAAAAGAAACTGCTCTAGACACACAGATTATGAAAGACAAATATTAATTCTAGAGAATAAATTCAGGGAAAGAGGCTACGATGAAAGAATTATGAATTCAGCTAAGGAAGATGTAGATAAAATAGATCGAAAAAACCTCCTAAAATATAAGACTGACAAACATGTAACAAATTATGATGATAAAAAAGATACCATTGAAGTATCATTCATCACAGACTATAATTGCAATAATAGTCTAATCAAAAAAATTCTAACAAAACATTGGCACTTAGTGCAGTCGGACCCAATAATCGGAGACAAAGTATCTGTATACCCTAAAATAATCTACAGAAGAGCAAAAAACCTCAGAAGTACCCTAGCACAGAGCGAACTAAAATCCATAAAAAGAAACAGCTATGAGGTAAGCCTAGAAGGAACTAAACTTTCTGGTTTCTTCCCATGCTTCGGATGTCGCTCTTGTAAATATAGCTCTAAATTAAAAGAAATAGAAGTAAATAATTTTAAGTTTAAAATTGGAGAAACAATAAGATGCCAAGACAAAGGGGTCATCTACATCATTGAGTATTCTTGTAAAAAATATTACATAGGAGAAACTACTAGGACCCTCCGTGAGAGGATCAGAGAACACCTTTCATGCATAGACAGAGGGAATCTCGACACACATTTATATTCACACTTTAGAGAAAGCCATCGGAATAATCTGAAGCATTTCAGATTCTGGGGCCTAGCCAAAGCTAAACTTAATTGGAGGGGGGGTAATCTGGAAAAACAACTCCTAAAACTAGAAGCAAAATTGATCTATGATATGGACACCCTTCATCCAAGAGGACTTAACTCAGAGTTAGATATCTCCCCTTTTCTATAGCCTATTACTTCTTCTCTACCCTACATTGATTCAGCATAATTTGTTCAAAGGATTTACCCTTCCCTATCCACATATATGGGTCTCTATGTAACATCTATGATATATGTCTATAGATAACACCTTAGCATCATATAACAACTTCGAATATATTCCCTTTATCCCTGCTAGAGGATTACTCCTGTTATATTACAACACCATAAATAAGAAGTAGTTTCTCATTGACCGGATAAAGAATTCCACCTTAAATATCCAAACACCCTATTCATACGTTCCACCTTTAATTAATTGTCTGAGATAGCCAATCAGATTAACTGAAGGCATTTAAATATTCTCATAGCAGCACAGACTAACATGTCTTGATAAAGCCTGTGGGCGAAACGCGTTGACCTGACACTGTGTTTTATGCTATTGATTTTATCCATCATTATTGTTATCTGTTAACAATTTTATGCTTCAAAGGACTTTCCATTTGAATTTCTATGTGCATGCTGGCACCAACTGACAACTAACTCCACCAACTGTTGTGCCGTTTGGCACCAACCTTACTACAAGGAAACTCCTAGTCGCTACTAGCGACCACAAAACTGACTGTCTCCTAAGAATTTCCTAGTCGCTCCCTGCGACCGCCAAGTTCCTCAACAAAGGATAACCCAGTCGCTACCAGCGACCGCAAAGACCATCTTACTTATCCTAAAGATCCGCGAGTCGTTACTAACGACCACCTCATCCTAAACCAAAGAATTCCTTAGTCGCTACTTGCGACCGCCAAGTTCTTCAACAAAGGATAAACCAGTCGCTACCGGCGACCGCAAAGACCAACCTATACTTCTTAAAAGATCCTCAAGTCGTTACTAACGACCACCTTATCTTCAACTGAAACGCGTTGACCTGACACTGTGTTTTATGCTATTGATTTTATCCATCATTATTGTTATCTGTTAACAATTTTATGCTTCAAAGGACTTTCCATTTGAATTTCTATGTGCATGCTGGCACCAACTGACAACTAACTCCACCAACTGTTGTGCCGTTTGGCACCAACCTTACTACAAGGAAACTCCTAGTCGCTACTAGCGACCACAAAACTGACTGTCTCCTAAGAATTTCCTAGTCGCTCCCTGCGACCGCCAAGTTCCTCAACAAAGGATAACCCAGTCGCTACCAGCGACCGCAAAGACCATCTTACTTATCCTAAAGATCCGCGAGTCGTTACTAACGACCACCTCATCCTAAACCAAAGAATTCCTTAGTCGCTACTTGCGACCGCCAAGTTCTTCAACAAAGGATAAACCAGTCGCTACCGGCGACCGCAAAGACCAACCTATACTTCTTAAAAGATCCTCAAGTCGTTACTAACGACCACCTTATCTTCAACTGGAAGGATCTATATGTCTCTCCTAGTCGCTGTTTGCGACCGCCAAGTCCTTCAACAAAGGATAAACTAGTCGCTACTAGCGACCGCAAAGACCCATTTCTAAAATTTCAAGATCCTGCTAGTCTTTCCTCACGACAACAAAGCTATCATCTTTCGTGAGCGCAAAGATTATCTTTAAATCCCCCAGGATTTCCTTACAGATTTAGGAATAGGGGTTGCCATGGCAACATCACCTACCATTTTAAAACGTGATGTCACGTCACCTTTACACAAAAAGGCACCCTTTTCTTTCATCCAGTAACGCCAACCACCAAATACAGGCAATTCAAGCCTACAACTGGACAGTTACTTTCTTGTCACTTGGCAAGTCAATATCTTGGGACATCAGTAATTTTTCGCTAAAGCGCAAGTACTTTTTCTTATTGATCTTTTATGCTTATTTTATGTATCTATACATTTATTAAGGGAGACGTCCCTTTGTTTTACATTGTATCATTTTGTATCATTTTAGACATCTTGACACCTCTGTTTTATTAGTATAATAAATTGCCTTTGGAAATTTCCATTTGAACTATATTTACGCCTCTGTCTCTGTTCTGGTACATATATATATATATTCCTTCCTATATATTATTATATATTAATACTTTGATGAATATATTTTTTCGTTGATTACATACTGGACACTGTTCCCTTTATTTTAATACACTTCTCTTAGATATACCCGTGCTTTGAGCGCTTAACTTCACTTTTTCACACAGGTTGGCAGTGGCAGGCTGGCCTGCTGGCAACTGAAATTAGATTACACTAGCAGACTGATGTAAAAGTTTTTTTTTTTTTTAAATTTACACTAATGTTACACCAGATATGAGTGGTGGCACTGAGCAAGTAGGCACAGTATATGCTGTGAGCCTGACACACGCTGACAGGCAGGCAAATGCAATTAGATTACAAAGGGAAAAAAAAGACTGATGTTCTAGCCCTAAAAAGGGATTTTTGGGGTGCTGTCCTTACAGCAGAGATCAGATGAGTCCTTCAGGACTGTAGTGGACACTGAATACACTAGCCTAGCTATCAATTTCCCTATAAATTCAGCAGCAGCTACACTATCCCTCCTCTCACTAAGAATGCAGGATCAGAATGAATCTAAAATGGCTGCTGTCCAGGAGCTGGGAGGGTCTGGGAGGGAGTGTCTGCTGCTGATTGGCTGAAATGTGTCTACAGACTGTGAGATACAGGGTCAAAGTTTACTCAATGATGACGAATAGGGGGCGGATCGAACATCGAATATGTTCGTCCCGCCGCGGCGAACGTGAACAAGCTATGTTCGCCGGGAACTGTTCTCCGGCGAACTGTTCGTGACATCACTAATGACATTTAGATCAGCAGTGGGTTGCTCTACTTTCTGTGTTAATTGTTTTTTTCAGTATATTACACATAAGCAAATCTTGATCCATTACACGCAGGTAAAATGTGTTAAAAAACAAGCTATGTATGCAGAATATTTACAATAGTGTTTTTTAGTTTAAAGTGTGCACACAACCTTGTAGGTTTATATCTAATAGGGTTCTGTATTTGTTTCATTTCAGATATCAATTCTATAGTCAGCACCAAACAGTAAAGCAAATCTCTTATAAGTTTAGTTTGTAATAAAATGGAAAAAAACATACTAATTACTTTTCATGGGCCTTGAATATGCTGCATTTAGCAACACATTTAGCGTTTTTCCATTTAACAGCTTTCCCATGTCCTGTAAGATTGTCACTAGTTTGGAGCTCTGCTGCTTTCCCACCGGCAACATCTCTTGCCAGGGCAAATATTCCAGTTTTTACCAACTGCCCAGAGCCTCCCAGAACTTGCCCAAATCTGCCCGGCACAGGCCAGGACACACCTGACCCTGTCAGTGACACACCCATAGCCCTGTCCCTCCCATTACACTGGTGGGTCACCACCTACAAGGATACAAGCATCTCTGCTGTGATACCTGTGTATGCTACCTTGATCCTGAAGCCAAGCATCTCTGCTGTGATACCTGTGTATGCTACCTTGATCCTGAAGCCAAGCATCTCTGCTGTGATACCTGTGTAGACTTAACTTGCTACTGAAGCCAAGCATCTCTGCTGTGATACCTGTGTATGCTACCTCGCTCCTGAAGCCAAGCATCTCTGCTGTGATACCTGTGTATGCTACCTTGCTCCTGAAGCCAAGAATCTCTGCTGTGATACCTGTGTATGCTACCTTGCTACTGAAGCCAAGCATCTCTGCTGTGATACCTGTGTATGCTTACCTTGCTACTGAAGCCAAGCATCTCTGCTGTGATACCTGTGTATGCTACCTCGCTCCTGAAGCCAAGCATCTCTGCTGTGATACCTGTGTATGCTACCTTGCTCCTGAAGCCAAGAATCTCTGCTGTGATACCTGTGTATGCTTGCCTTGCTCCTGAAGACAAGCATCTCTGCTGTGATACCTGTGTATGCTTACCTTGCTCCTGAAGCCAAGCATCTCTGCTGTGATACCTGTGTATGCTACCTTGCTCCTGAAGCCAAGCATCTCTGCTGTGATACCTGTGTATGCTACCTTGATCCTGAAGCCAAGCATCTCTGCTGTGATACCTGTGTAGGCTTAACTTGCTACTGAAGCCAAGCATCTCTGCTGTGATACCTGTGTATGCTACCTCGCTCCTGAAGCCAAGCATCTCTGCTGTGATACCTGTGTATGCTACCTTGCTCCTGAAGCCAAGAATCTCTGCTGTGATACCTGTGTATGCTACCTTGCTTCTGAAGCCAAGCATCTCTGCTGTGATACCTGTGTATGCTTACCTTGCTCCTGAAGCCAAGCATCTCTGCTGTGATACCTGTGTATGCTACCTTGCTCCTGAAGCCAAGCATCTCTGCTGTGATACCTGTGTATGCTTACCTTGATCCTGAAGCCAAGCATCTCTGCTGTGATATTTGTGTGTATGCTACCTCGCTCCTGAAGCCAAGCATCTCTGCTGTGATACCTGTGTATGCTTACCTTGCTCCTGAAGCCAAGCATCTCTGCTGTGATACCTGTGTATGCTACCTTGCTCCTGAAGCCAAGAATCTCTGCTGTGATACCTGTGTATGCTACCTTGCTCCTGAAGCCAAGCATCTCTGCTGTGATACCTGTGTATGCTACCTTGCTCCTGAAGCCAAGCATCTCTGCTGTGATACCTGTGTATGCTTACCCTGCTCCTGAAGCCAAGCATCTCTGCTGTGATACCTGTGTATGCTACCTTGCTCCTGAAGCCAAGCATCTCTGCTGTGATACCTGTGTATGCTACCTTGCTCCTGAAGCCAAGCATCTCTGCTGTGATATTTGTGTGTATGCTACCTCGCTCCTGAAGCCAAGCATCTCTGCTGTGATACCTGTGTATGCTACCTTGCTCCTGAAGCCAAGCATCTCTGCTGTGATACCTGTGTATGCTACCTTGCTCCTGAAGCCAAGCATCTCTGCTGTGATACCTGTGTATGCTTACCCTGCTCCTGAAGCCAAGCATCTCTGCTGTGATATTTGTGTGTATGCTACCTCGCTCCTGAAGCCAAGCATCTCTGCTGTGATACCTGTGTATGCTTACCTTGCTCCTGAAGACAAGCATCTCTGCTGTGATACCTGTGTATGCTTACCTTGCTCCTGAAGCCAAGCATCTCTGCTGTGATACCTGTGTATGTTACCTCTCTCCTGAAGCCAAGCATCTCTGCTGTGATACCTGTGTATGCTACCTTGCTCCTGAAGCCAAGCATCTCTTCTGTGATACCTGTGTTTCTAATCTTGCTCCTGAAGCCAAGCATCTCTGCTGTGATACCTGTGTATGCTTACCTTACTCCTGAAGCCAAGCATCTCTGCTGTGATACCTGTGTATGCTACCTCTCTCCTGAAGCCAAGCATCTCTGCTGTGATACCTGTGTATGCTACCTTGCTCCTGAAGCCAAGTATCTCTGCTGTGATACCTGTGTAGGCTACCTTGCTCCTGAAGCCAAGCATCTCTGCTGTGATACCTGTGTATGCTACCTCGTTCCTGAAGCCCAGCATCTCTGCTGTGATACCTGTATATGCTACCTTGCTCCTGAAGCCAAGCATCTCTGCTGTGATACCTGTGTATACTTACATTTCTCCTGAAGACAAGCACCTCTGCTTTAAAACCTGTATATGCTACCTTACTCCTGAAGCCAAGCATCTCTGCTGTGATACCTGTGTATGCTTACCTTTCTCCTGAAGCCAAGCATTTCTGCTGTGATACCTGTGTATACTTACATTTCTACTGAAGACAAGCACCTCTGCTGTAAAACCTGCATATGCTACCTCACTCCTGAAGCCAAGCATCTCTGCTGTGGTACTTGTGTATGCTTACCTTGCTTCTGAAGACAAGAATATCTGCTGTGATACCTGTGTATGTGTATCACCTTGCTCTTGAAACTAAGCATACTTACCTCAATACCCACGTATGCTCACCTTGCTTTTGAAATCAAGCATACTTACCATGAAACCAAGCATACTTACCTTGATACCCATGTATGCCCACCTTGCTCTTAAAACCAAGCATATGTACTTACATTGATAGCCATGTAGGCTCACCTTGCCCTTGGAACCAAGCATACTTACCTTTATACCAACGTATGCTCACCTTGCCCTTGAAACCAAGCATACTTACCTTGATACCCATGCATGCTCACCTTGTCCTTGAAACCAAGCATGCTTACCTTGATACCCACGTATGCGCACCTTGCTCTTCAAAGCAAACATACTTGCCTTGATACCCACGTATGCTCACCTTGCTCTTTAAACCAAGCATACTTACCTTGATACCCACGTATGCTCACCTTGCTCTTCAAACCAAGCATACTTACCTTGATACCCATGTATGCTCACCTTGCTCTTAAAACCAAGCATACATACTTACATTGATAGCCATGTAGGCTCACCTTGCCCTTGGAACCAAGCATACTTACCTTTATACCAATGTATGCTCACCTTGCCCTTGAAACCAAGCATACTTACCTTGATACCCACGCATGCTCACCTTGTCCTTGAAACCAAGCATGCTTACCTTGATACCCACGTATGCTCACCTTGCTCTTCAAAGCAAACATACTTACCTTGATACCCACGTATGCTCACCTTGCTCTTTAAACCAAGCACACTTACCTTGATACCCACGTAAGCTCACCTTGCTCTTCAAACCAAGCATACTTACCTTGATACCCACGTATGCTTACCTTGCTCTTTAAACTAAGCATACTTACCTCGATACCCACGTATGCTCACCTTGCTCTTGAAACCAAGCATACTTACCTTGCTCCCCACATATTGCTTACCTTGCTCCTGAAACCAAGAACCCCTCTTGTGATACCTATGTATGCTTATCTGAATCTTGAAAGGTGAATCCTCAACAACATTGCCCACTGGGTAGTCTGTTCTTGTTGAGAGACTTGTGCTTATACTTTAGATATTCTATTCCCTTTTCCCCAACTCCAGATTGTTGTTTATAATTTTGCTTCAGTAAAGTATTTACAAGAAAAGACTTTCTTTGTCCTGTGTCTCTATTCCTGCATATCGAGTTCCTTACACCTCCCTTCACCCTCACACTCGCAGTATTTTAATAACATAACTGCACTAGGCAGTGTTTTGTGGTTAAAGTTGGTGGGAGTGGGTTGTAAGAAAAAAAAATGAAAAGTGTCTTTACATTACGGTCTATGGTGAACTATGTGTTCCCTAAATAAATATACAGTATATATATATATATATTTATATTTTCTGCCATCGATGCACTACTTACCCCCTTTGCTGAATCAGACTAAGGATCCTATTGGAGCCTATGGAAGAGCCCTCTCGTGAGCTCAATGCTTCCTAGCAATGCGAATGCAAGCTTGCGTTCGCATTGCTGACAAATTGTAATACCAGTACACATTAGTATTAGGTATTACACAGTGGAGCGCAAATATAGCTTTCATGAAATCGATATTTAGTGCTCCACTTCTAGGGAGCGATCCGATATACAGCGCAGGTTTCGGCCCAAGCGTGGAAACCTGCGCCGCCCGTAGTTTCAGCTCGCAACTCGAGCTATCCCATATTCAGCGCCGTCAGATGCTAAAGTGCCGTAAGTCTGAAAAACTAGCGATGTCCAGAAATCTGTGTAAGTACAAATTTCTGGAGTCGCCAGTGACTTACGGCACTTTAGAAACTGCCGCTGCCTACAAAAACTGACTAAAATATTAAATCTCCCGTTGCTGTCTAACACGCCTCCCAAACATCATCCCGACACGTATACCCCTCTATCCACAACCCCCCCTCTCACTCCTAACAATAAATGTATTAACCCCTAAACCGCCGCTCCCGGACCCCGCCGCCAGCTACATTATCTATATTACCCCCTAATATGATCCCCCTACACTGCCGACACCTATTTTAACTATATTACCCCCTAATGTGAGCCCCCTACCCCGCCACCATGTACATTAACTATATTACCCCCTAATATGATCCCCCTACACCGCCGCCACCTATTTTAACTATATTAACCCCTAATCTAATCCCCCTACCCCGCCGCCACCTATATTAACTATATTACCCCCTAATCTGACCCCCTTACACCGCCACCACCTATATTAAATGCATTAACCCCTAATCTAATCCCCCTACACCGCCACCACCTATATTAAATATATTAACCCCTAATCTAATCCCCCTACTCCGCCGCCACCTATATTAAATGTATTACCCACTAAAATACTAAAGTGTCCCTACCCTAAACTAAATTACAAATAGCCCTGAAAAGGGCCTTTTGCAGGGCATTGTCCCAAAGTAACCAGCTCTATTACCAGCCCTTAAAAGGTCCTTTTGCGGGGCATTGCCCCAAAGTAACCAGCTATATTACCAGCCCTTAAAAGGGCCTTTTGCAGGGCATTGTCCCAAAGTAATCAGCTCTTTTACCTATAATCTAATCCCCCTACACCGCTGCCACTTATATTAAATGTATTAACCCCTAATCTAATCCCCCTACACCGCCGCAACCTATATTAACTATATTAACCCTAATTATATTAGGGTTAATATAGTTAATATAGTTATTATATTATATATATTAACTATATTAACCCTATCTAACTCTAACACCCCTAACTTAATTATTATTAAAATAAATCTAAATAATATTAATAATATTAACTAAATTATTCCTATTTAAAACTAAATACTTACCTATAAAATAAACCCTAAAATAGCTACAATATAATTAATAATTACATTGTAGGTATTTTAGGGTTTATAGTTATTTTACAGGTAACTTGGTATTTATTTTAACTAGGTACAATAGCTATTAAATAGTTAATAACTATTTAATAGCTACCTAGTTAAAATAATTACCAATTTACCTGTAAAATAAATCCTAACCTAAGTTACAAATACACCTACACTATCAATAAATTAAATAAACTACAATTATCTAAACTAAAATATAATTAAATACATTAAACTAAATTACAAAAAAACAAACACTAAATTACAAAAAATAAAAAAAGATTACAAGAATTTTAAGATAATTCCAGCTAATCTAAGCCCCCTAATAAAATAACAAAGCCCCCCAAAATAAAAACATGTCCCTACCCTAAACTAAATTACAAAAAGTAATCAGCTCTATTACCAGCCCTTAAAAGGGCCTTTTGTGGGGCATTGCCCCAAAGTAATCAGCTCTTTTACCTGTAAAAAAAAAGAACAACCCCCCCATTACAACCCATCACCCTCACACCCCTACTCTAAAACCCACCCTATCCCCCCTTAAAAAAACCTAAGTCTAACCCCCAAGTGCTCCTTACCTGTCCTGAAGACCGGTGGAGAAGGTCCTGTTCCAGGCGGAGAAGTCTTCTTCCAGGCGACGACCTCTTCTTCTTCCAGGAACCAGCCGGCGCGGAGCGGAGGAGTTGAAGACCGATGACCGCGGAGCTGAAGACCGTCCTCCCTGGAACTGAAGACCGGCGATTCAGGAACTGAAGATCGGCGACACTGGAATTGAAAACCGGAGCCATGGAGCGTGGAGGATCCTCTTCATACGATCGCCGCCGTACACTGAATAGGAATTCAAGGTACGCGATTTAAAATGGCATCGCTTGAATTCCTATTGGCTGATTTGAGCCTTCAAATTCAAATCAGCCAATTGGATGAGAGCTACTTTAATTCTATTGGCTGATTTGATTAGCCAATAGAATAAGAGCTACTGTAATTCTATTGGCTATTCTAATCAGTGCAGTGCACTTCTAGCTGAAAGCCAATGAAAATAGGCATACATGTGCACCCACCAATAAGCAGCTCCTGAGCCTGAGGTATACTTTTCAATAAAGGTTACAAAGAGAACAAAACATATTAAATGATAGAAACACATTGTAAAGTAATTTAAAACTGTATGCTCTATCTGAATCATAAAAAAACATTGTGTTTCATATCCCTTTAAGTACAGAATATTTACTCGCAGGCTAGTGTAGCCTACAAAACATGCACTTACACGTTAATTAGCATGTTCTATAGTGTACTCTCCTGACAATCCCAAAAACATAAGCATTAATTAATGGATTATCTCTGTGATGAACATAAAGCTTGTCTGTTGTTTATTAGTGTGGGAGGGGCTGTAGCTTTTAAAAGTACAAATAATTCTCCTATATTTATCATTTATTTAAACACCCAGGGACTAAACAGAACACAACAAATCACAAGTGACACAAAGAATAAAGCAGAAAACCACCAACTAAAGCAAAAAAACATGGGCCCGATCCGATATACAGCGTCGCCCGCAAAAGCCGGCGACGCCAAATTTTGCGCTGGTTTGGTATCCTATATACGGCGTAACCTAGAAGTTACGCTCGTATATTTCTGCCTTCGGACGTAGTTTTTTGGCCCATAGGCAGGTATACTAAACCCGCGCAGTTTGGTATCCAATATACAGCATAAGGACTTACGTGGCGAAAATGGAGAAATCTTACCCCATTTTCACCTCGCCATAAAATACAGCCGTAGTAAGCCTTACGCTGTCTATTGGAGCCCTGTAACTCCCTAAACTACCTGCCAAATAAAACCTAACACCTAACGCATGCGCAATGTCTATCTAACTGTCAACCGCGATCTGCTAAATAAAACCTAACACCTAACGCATGCGCAATGTCTATCTAACTGTCAACCGTGATCTGCTAAATAAAACCTAACACCTAATGCATGCACAATGTCTATCTACCTGTCAACCGAGATCTGCTAAATAAAACCTAACACCTAACGCATGCGCAATATCTATCTACCTGTCAACCGCGATCCCCCGCCGCAATCCCTAATAAAGTATTTAACCCCTAAACCCCCACTCCCGGACCCCGCCGCCACCTACATTAAAAGTATAACCCCCTAATGTGATCCCCCTACACCGTCGCCAGCTACATCACATACCCCCTAATGTGAGCCCCTTACACCGCCGCCATCTCTATTACCTACCCCCTAATGTGAGCCCCTTACACCGCCGCCATCTACATTACCTACCCCCTAATGTGAGCCACTTACACCGCCGCCATCTACATTACCTACCCCCTAATGTGAGCCCTTACACCGCCGCCATCTATATTACCTACCCCCTAATGTGAGCTCCTACCCCGCCACCAGCTATATTAAAATTATTAACCACTAATTTAATCCCCCTACACTGCCGCCAGCTATATTAATTACATTAACCCCTAATTTAATCCCCCTATACCACCGCCAGCTATATTAAATTAATTAACCCCTAATCTAATCCCCCTACATCGCCGCCAGCTATATTAATTACATTAACCCCTAATTTAATCCCCCTACACCGCCGCCAGCTATATTAAATACATTAACCCCTAATCTAATCCCCCTAAAGTAATTACCTCTATTACCAGCCCTTAAAAGGGCCTTTTGCGTGACATTGCCCCAAAGTAACAGCTCTATTGCCAGCGCTTAAAAGGGCTTTTTCGGGCCATTTCCCCAAAGAAATCAGCTCTTTTACCAGCCCTTAAAAGGGCTTTTTGCGGGGCATTGTCACAAACAAATCAGCTCTTTTGCATCTAAACTAAATCCCCCTACACCGCCGCCACCTATAATAAATGTATTAACCCCTAATCTATACCCCTACACCGCCGCCACCTATATTAAATAGATTAACCCCTAATCTAATCCTGTCAGGGAATTGTGCATACTGTCTCTTTAAATTAGCCGCACCAATTACCTCCTTGCAGCTCCTTTAAATCACCTGCTCACTAAGCAATCACTGCTTAGTATTTTGTTATTCAATCCTGAGTAACTCTGAGCCTCCTGCTTCCTCCAGTGATTATTGTCTTATATCTAAATTTTGATCTTTTCCTGCAGGTCTTTTGTGTTGGCTACTCTGAACTTTTATCTACAGCACATTGTCTGGGAATCAATTTTCTATCAGAGACACTGCATGAACTTTTTCTTTTGTTTGCTTATATCACTTGCAGTTTTACAAAGACCGCAGTCTCACCTCAGACTATCTGGATCCAGACCTCTGCTTTCCTCAAAGAACTGTCTCCCTTCATACCAGAATAACTCAAAATAAGGTAAAAACTCTCCTTTAATAATTACTCACCGGAAAAGTTTCTATCGCAGCTCCTGTTTCAAAATCTAAACACGCTGCCGGTTCTTGTCTGACGTCACACGCTACTCAAGCTGCAGCATATGAACAGAGTACACTTCTCCCTCTGCTAAAGCTCCTTTCTCATACACGCTGAATTGGTATGCTTCGTCTGGAATGAACTGTGAGTACTTCTAATAGTGCAAAACTATCTAACCGCAATTGTAATAAGAACTGCTCATATCTGGAAGGTACATTTTGCAAATTTAGTTCATTCAGAATGTTAACACCCAAGACTGTGTGAAATGCTTTCCGCTTGAAGTTGTCTCTGTATTTAAAACCTGCACTGCCTATAATATCAATTTCTTCTGTTCTCACTCTATGAGTTAAAGAAGAAGTTTTGTCTGAATATTTGGGGATATTCTGTACCATCGAATTAACAAACTAACCTTACACTAATTCAACTGATAACATTCAGAACCCAGTGTTATCAAATCACTTAGTGTTACAAACCAACAATTTCCTACATTTGTTTGCTAAGTAACTGGTTAGCAATTCCTCTCAGGAAATCAAACAATTGTTTAAAGTTATTACATAATACTAAGCCCTAAAAAGAAAATTAACCATACTTAGCATGGATCCTGCTGCAGTACCACAGTTTGTATATAACTTAAATCAGAAAGTGGATCAAATGGGACAAGCTATACTTGATTTACAGGCTGAAAATAAGGTAATTAGAGAATTACTTAAAGATGTGAAGGAACACACCTCAGGCCCAGAACCACAAGTAAGTTTACCAGAGTTGTTTTTTGGTGACAGAAGAATGTATAGACAATTTAAGAACGCATGTCAACTTTTGTATAGCTTAAAACCTAAAACCTATCCTACAGATAGAGTGAGGGTGCTGACTACAATATCATTTCTGAGGTCAGAGCCTAGGATTTGGGCTGATCATTTATGTGAAGTGAATGACCCTCTGTTGAATTCCTTAACAGATTTTTTCACAGCTATGGACGAGCTATACCGTGACACAGACATACAACTTACCGCAGAACAGAAAATGAGAAGCCTTAAACAAGGAAAGAAATCAGTGGAGGAATATATCACTGAATTTAAATTATATGCTTCTGACTCAGCTTGGAGTTTGGTATCTCTTAGGAACCAGTTCAGACTAGGTCTGTCAGACATCATCAAGGATGAACTTGCACGAATGGAATTACCCAGTACTCTAGAAGCCCTAATGAAGGTAGCCACACAAATAGACAGAAGATTAAGAGAAAGAAAGGCAGAAAAAACCAATCAGGATATTACACCAAAACCCTCCACTGCAGCGTACCACCCTCTAAAGACCTCTTCAACTGATCAATCATCTCCCATGGAAATAGGAGTAATTAGAGGACCACTAACTCCAGATGAAAGATTGAGGAGAAGAACAAACCATTTATGTATGTACTGCGCAAACCCCAATCATATTGTCACTGACTGTCCAATCCTAAGAAAGAACAAAAAGAGTAAGTTTAAATACTTAAATAATACCAGTACAGATGTTAAAACCGTGTCTTACTGTAATCTGTCTCTCCTATTACAGTGGGACCTTAGAAGATTGGATGTCAACGCCATTTTGGATTCTGGTGCATTTGGAAACTTCATAGATATTTCCGTTGTGCAGAAAAATAAAATATCCACTATAAAGAAAAAAATTCCAGTCTCTCTCAAAGTTATTGATGGGTCAAATATTTCTTCTGGACCAATTACACACAACACTGTACCTATTCTAGTCACTACCTCTGGGGGTCATACTGAATATATAACTTTTGACATCATTCCAACACCACATTTTCCCGTTGTCTTAGGTATTTACTGGCTACAGATGCATAACCCAACTATTGATTGGTCTCTTTCTACAATAACATTCCATTCAAAATTTTGTAAAAATACATGTTTCCCACAACCTGTAATTCTACATGTTGATTCATCAGAAGTAAACATACCAGAGCCCTACCAAGATTTCACAGAGGTTTTCAGTAAAACGGAAGCAGAAACGTTACCTCCGCACCGGATTTATGATTGTCCGATTGAGCTAGTACCAGGAGCCACTTTACCAGTCGGTCATCTTTACCCATTGAGTCAATCAGAACTTGAACATCTGAAACAATACCTACAAGACAACCTCCGAAAAGGCTTCATCAGACCCTCATCCTCACCTGCAGCCGCTGGAATGTTTTTTGTCACTAACAAAGACTCATCACTACGACCAATTATAGATTACCGTGAGCTTAATAAACGGACAATAAAAAACCGGTATCCCTTACCACTAATTCCAGAGATGATAGAAAGGTTAACCAATGCAACTATATTCACAAAGTTGGACTTAAGAGGGGCTTACAATCTCGTACGTATCAGGGAAGGAGACGAATGGCTCACTGCATTCAGAACTAGGTACGGGTTGTTCGAGTACCTTGTGATGCCATTCGGTCTCTGTAATGCCCCTGCTTCCTTCCAGCATTTCATAAATGATATTTTCAGAGATTTGTTAGATGTATGCCTAGTCGTATACCTTGACGACATTTTAATATATTCCAACAACTTGTCTGACCACATAAAACATGTTCGGTGGGTGCTAGCTCGTCTGAAGATTCATAAGCTATACGCCAAGTTAGAAAAATGTTCTTTCCATAAAAACACCATCTCTTTTCATAGGATATACTATTTCATCAAATGGAATTCAAATGCAGACAGAAAAGGTTGACTCAGTTAAAGACTGGCCCCAGCCAACTGATAGGAAGTCTTTACAGAGATTTCTTGGGTTCGCAAACTATTACCGAAAATTTATAAAAAAAAATTCTTCAACTGTAAAACCACTCACTCAGCTTACTGGTACCACACAACCATTCATTTGGACTGAGAAGCATACAACAGTTTTTGAACTCATAAAAAGGAAGTTCACTGAAGCTCCTATTCTTAGATTCCCTAACATTGATCTACAATATATACTTGAGGTTGATTCCTCGGACTACGCCATCGGGGCAGTACTATCTCAACAAGAAGGTCCCAAAGAACCTTTACGTCCAATTTCATTTTTCTCTAAAAGCATGACTTCAGCTGAAAGAAATTACGCCATTGGAGACAAGGAATTACTAGCAATTCGTAGATCTCTAGAATTTTGGCGTCATCTTTTAGAAGGCGCAAAGAAACCCTTCATAATTTATACAGACCACAAAAATTTGCAGTACTTACAAAATAATAAAACATTATCAGCCCGACAAGTCCGGTGGAGTTTGTACTTTTCAAGATTTGATTTTCAGATTGTATACCGTCCAGCCAGTAAGAATGGGAAAGCCGATGCTCTATCCCGACAGTTTCCATCTCCTCCACCCTCTGATAATCCATCATCCATGATTCCTTCAGAACGATTCATTGGGCTAGCTTCTGATTTATTATCAGAGATCAAAAGGCTAACAGTTACTGACAGACTTCCAGCTACGTCGATTCTAAAAGAAGTAGAAGGTGTATATTATCACAAAGATAAGATTTACATACCTGAACCACTCCGAGAGGAAGTCATACAGCAACATCACGACATCCCAATAGCGGGACACCCTGGTGAAAAACGTACTTTACAACTCATATCCAGACGTTATTGGTGGCCACAAATGAGAAGAACTATTTCATCTTACATAAGGGGCTGTATCAACTGTCAAACATGTAAGAATGAAAGGAGTTCCCCTTATGGATTACTGATGCCGATACCCGTGTCAGACAGACCATGGAAACAAATCGGTATAGACTTTATAGTTGAATTACCTCCATCAAAAAATCAGACTACCATAATGGTAGTAGTGGATAGCTTTACTAAAATGGCCCATTTCATACCCTACCATAAAATTCCAACTTCAGCTGAAACAGCAACACTTTTTATAGAACATGTTGTCAGATTACATGGAGTACCATCAACAATAATTTCAGACAGGGGCTCCCAGTTCACTTCAAGATTTTGGAAAAATGTATGTCTCTCCCTCAGCATACAACATCACTATACTACAGCATACCATCCTCAAGCTAATGGGCAAGTTGAGAGGATAAATCAATGGTTGGATGAATACTTACGCTGTTATTGCGCCTACCAACAAAATAACTGGGTAACTTTCCTTCCCTTTGCTGAATTTGCTTACAACAACTTAACCAGCTCCTCCACTAAACTTTCACCCTTCTACGCAAACTATGGTTTCCATCCCAGTATGAGTACCATCTCATCCAATCCATCTGATTCACCCCTAGTTGATGAGCTAAACAACGCTCTACTCGATAACTTTAAATTCATTAAGGAAAATATCATCAAGGCTCAATGTTCCCAAAAACACTACTACGATTTAAGAAGACGAGAACCACCTACCTACAAGGTTGGAGATCGAGTCTGGTTGTCAACTAAGAATCTCAAGATTCAGTTACCCAGTAGAAAATTAACTCAGAAATTCTGTGGACCATTTACCATATCTAGAATTGTAAATAAAAACGCTGTTACTTTGGATCTGCCTACAGCTAGGAAAATTCATAGTACCTTCCATGTTTCTTTGATAAACCCTTATTCTCCAACAAGAATCACGACTGCACTCCTTCCCCCTAGTGTTTCTATACAAGATTCCGATGTTTACGAAGTTCAAGAATTGATAGACTCTCGGTACTCGAAGGGAAAATTACAGTATTTAGTGAGATGGAAGGGTTTCACGGAAGAAGATGATACCTGGGAACCGACGTCTAACATCTTTGCCCCAAAATTGGTTTCCCTTTATCACAGGAGGTTTCCTGATCGTCCTAGACCTCAAGCTGAGGATCAGCTTGTTTGAGGGGGGAGTCATGTCAGGGAATTGTGCATACTGTCTCTTTAAATTAGCCGCACCAATTACCTCCTTGCAGCTCCTTTAAATCACTTGCTCACTAAGCAATCACTGCTTAGTATTTTGTTATTCAATCCTGAGTAACTCTGAGCCTCCTGCTTCCTCCAGTGATTATTGTCTTATATCTAAATTTTTATCTTTTCCTGCAGGTCTTTTGTGTTGGCTACTCTGAACTTTTATCTACAGCACATTGTCTGGGAATCAATTTTCTATCAGAGACACTGCATGAACTTTTTCTTTTGTTTGCTTATATCACTTGCAGTTTTACAAAGACCGCAGTCTCACCTCAGACTATCTGGATCCAGACCTCTGCTTTCCTCAAAGAACTGTCTCCCTTCATACCAGAATAACTCAAAATAAGGTACAAACTCTCCTTTAATAATTACTCACCGGAAAAGTTTCTATCGCAGCTCCTGTTTCAAAATCTAAACACGCTGCCGGTTCTTGTCTGACGTCACACGCTACTCAAGCTGCAGCATATGAACAGAGTACACTTCTCCCTCTGCTAAAGCTCCTTTCTCATACACGCTGAATTGGTATGCTTCGTCTGGAATGAACTGTGAGTACTTCTAATAGTGCAAAACTATCTAACCGCAATTGTAATAAGAACTGCTCATATCTGGAAGGTACATTTTGCAAATTTAGTTCATTCAGAATGTTAACACCCAAGACTGTGTGAAATGCTTTCAGCTTGAAGTTGTCTCTGTATTTAAAACCTGCACTGCCTATAATATCAATTTCTTCTGTTCTCACTCTATGAGTTAAAGAAGAAGTTTTGTCTGAATATTTGGGGATATTCTGTACCATCGAATTAACAAACTAACCTTACACTAATTCAACTGATAACATTCAGAACCCAGTGTTATCAAATCACTTAGTGTTACAAACCAACAATTTCCTACATTTGTTTGCTAAGTAACTGGTTAGCAATTCCTCTCAGGAAATCAAACAATTGTTTAAAGTTATTACAAATCCCCCTACACCGCCGACCAGCTATATTAACTATATTAACCCTAATTATATTAGGGTTAATATAGTTATTATATTATATATATTAACTATATTAACCCTAATTATATTAGGGTTATTATAGTTAATATCGTTATTATATTATATATATATATATATATATATATATATATATATATATATATATATATATATATATATATATATATATATTTATTAAGTATAATAACCCTATCTAACTCTAACATCCCTAACTAAATTCTTATTAAAACATTGTAGCTATTTTAGGGTTTATATTTATTTTACAGGTAACTTGGTATTTATTTTAACTAGGTACAATAGCTATAAATAGTTAATAACTATTTAATAGCTACCTAGTTAAAATAATTACCAATTTACCTGTAAAATAAATCCTAACCTAAGTTCCAAATACACCTACACTATCAATAAATTAAATAAACTACAAATATCTAAACTAAAATACAATTAAATAAACTAAACTAAATTACAAAAAAAAAAAAAACACTAAATTACAAAAAATAAAAAAAGATTACAAGATTTTTAAGCTAATTACACCTATTCTAAGCCCCCTCATAAAACAATAAAGCCCCCCAAAATAAAAAAAATTCCCTACCCTATTCTAAATTAAAAAGTTAACAGCTCTATTACCTTACCAGCCCTTAAAAGGGCCTTTTGCGGGACATGCCCCAAAGAAATCAGCTCTTTTGCCTGTAAAAAAAAACCACAATACCACCCTCCAACATTACAACCCACCACTCACATACCCCTACTCTGAACCCACCCAAACCCCCCTTAAATAAACCTAACACTACCCCCCTGAAGATCTCCCTACCTTGTCTTCACCCAGCCGGGCAGAACTCTTCATCCGATCCGGGCGATGTCTTCAATCAAGCGGCAGAGAAGAAGTCTTCCATCCGCCGATGTCTTCATCCAAGTGGCAAAGAAGAAGTCTTCCATCCGGCGATGTCTTCAATCAAGCGGCAGAGAAGAGGTCCTCCATCGGGGCGAAGTTTTCTTCCAAGCAGCATCTTCAATCTTCTTTCTTCGCTCCTCCGAGCGGAACATCCATCCGGCACGACGACTTCCCGACGAATGAGGTTCCTTTAAATGACGTCATCCAAGATGGCGTCCGTCGAATTCTGATTGGCTGATAGGATTCTATCAGCCAATCAGAATTAAGGTAGAAAAATCTGATTGGCTGATTGAATCAGCCAATCAGATTCAAGTTCAATCCGATTGGCTGAACCAATCAGCCAATCGGATTGAACTTGAATCTGATTGGCTGATTCAAATCAGCCAATAGAATGAGAGCTGCTTAAATCCTACTGGCTGATTTAAACAGCCAATAGGATTTTAGCAGCCCTAATTCCTATTGGATGATTCAAGTTTTTCAGCCAATAGGTATGCAATGGTATAAAAGGGGTACCTTGCATTTCTATCCTCAGTGTGTGGCGGGCGATCACATGAAGTGGACCTCCGTGTTGGATCGATGGACCTCCGCTTGGACCTCCACCTTGGACCTCCGCCTTGGACCTTCGCCTGGACCTCCGCCTCTGCGCATGGACTTCTCCGCCTCTGTAGGGATGAAGAAGATGCCGGTCCCGCGATGGATGAAGATGGAGCTGCCTGGATGAAGACCTCTCGCTGCCTGGATGTCCGGACTTCGGGAACTGTAAGTAGATCTTTGGGGGTTAGAGTAGAATTTTTTTGAATTTTTTGGGGCGTTTTTTTTTTTTAATAGTTTCGAGTTTGGGCTTTTCTTAATAGAGCTAAATGCCCTCTTTTCAGGGCAATGTAAAAGAGCAAAATGCCCTTTTAAAAACAATACCCATACAAATGCCCTTTTCAGGGCAATGGGTAGCTTAGGTTTTTGTTAGAGTTAGGTTTTTTATTTTGGGGGGTTGGTTGGGTGGTGGGTTTTACTGTTGGGGGGTCTTTGTGTTTTTCTTTACAGGTAAAAAAAAACTGTTTAGCTTAGGGAAATGCCCTACAAAAGGCCCTTTTAAGGGCTAATGGAAGTTTATTGTAGGCTAGGGGTTTTTTTTTTATTTTGGGTGGGCTTTTTTATTTTTAGAGGGCTATTAGATTAGGTGTAATTATTTTTTATTATTGATTATTTCATTTATTATTTTTCGTAATTTAGTATTTTTATTTTTGTAATGAGATATTTTCTAATTTTTATAGTAGTGTTAGGGTTTTTTTAAATGTGTATTTTAGTTTTCTTCAATTGGTAGTTAGTTTAATTTTAGTTTAATAGTTATATTAGTTTAATTGTTAGTTTAAACTTACGCCTAGATTTAGAGTTCTGCGGCCGAAGGGGTGCATTAGCTACGCGTCTTTTTTTTCTAGCGCTGCTTCTAAACAACGCTGGTATTGAGAGTTCTCTGAAGAGCTGCATTAGGCTCCAAAAAGGGAGCGTAAAGACATATTTACCGCCACTTCAACCCTCAATACCAGCGTTGCTTACGGTAGCGGCTAGCTGGAAAAATGTGCTCGTGCACGATTCCCCCATAGGAAACAATGGGGCAGTTTGGGCAGAAAAAAACCTAACCTGCAAAAAAGCAGCGTTAAGCTCCTAACGCAGCCCCATTGTTTCCTATGGGGAAACAGTTTCTAAGTCTGCACCTAACACCTTAACATGAACCCTGAGTCTAAACACCCCTAACCTTACACTTATTAACCCCTAATCTGCCGCCCCGCTATTGCTGACACCTGCATTACACAATTAACCCCTAATCTGCCGCTCCGGACACCGCCGCAACCTACATTATACCTATGTACCCCTAATCTGCCGCCCCTAACATCGCTGAAACCTATATTATATGTATTAACCCCTAATCTGCCCCACCCCAACGTCGCCGTTACCTTACCTATACTTATTAACCCCTAATCTGCCAACCGGACCTCACCGCTACTCTAATAAAGTTATTAACCCCTAAACCGCCGCACTCCCGCCTCGCAAACCCTAGAATAAATAGTATTAACCCCTAATCTGCCCTCCCTAACATCGCCGCCACCTAACTTCAAGTATTAACCCCTAATCTGCCAACCGGACCTCGCCGCTACTCTAATAAATGTATTAACCCCTAAAGCTAAGTCTAACCCTAACCCTAACACCCCCCTAAATTAAATATAATTTTAATCTAGCGAAATAAATTAAATCTTATTAACTAAAGTATTCCTATTTAAAACTAAATACTTACCTGTAAAATAAACCCTAATATAGCTACAATATAACGAATAATTATATTGTATCTATTTTAGGATTTATATTGATTTTACAGGCAACTTTGTATTTATTTTAACTAGGTACAATAGCTATTAAATAGTTATTTACTATTTAATAGCTACCTAGTTAAAATAATTACAAAATTACCTGTAAAATAAATCCTAACCGAAGTTACAATTAAACCTAACACTACACTATAATTAAATAAATTAAATAAATTACCTACAATTACCTACAATTAAATAAACTAAACTAAATTACAAAAAAAACAAAACACTAAATTACAAAAAATAAAAAAAGATTACAAGAATTTTAAGCTAATTACACCTACTCTAAGCCCCCCTAATAAAATAACAAAGCCCCCCAAAATAAAAAAAATTCCCTACCCTAATCTAAATTACAAAAGTTAACAGCTCTATTACCAGCCCTTAAAAGGGCTTTTTGCGGGGCATGCCCCAAAGTAATCAGCTCTTTTGCCTGTAAAAAAACCCACAATACCAGCCCCCCAACATTACAACCCACCCCCCACATACCCCTACTCTAACCAAAACCCCCCCTTAAATAAACCTAACACTACCCCCTGAAGATCTCCCTACCTTGAGCTGTGCTCACCCAGCCGGGCACCGATGGACCAAAAGAGGACATCTGGAGCGGCAGAAGTCTTCATCCTATCTGGGCAGAAGAGGACATCCGGACCGGCAGACATCTTCATCCAAGCGGCATCTTCTATCTTCATCCATCCGACGAGGAGCGGCTCCATCTTCAAGACCTCCGGCATGGAACATCCTCCTTCCCCGATGACTACCCGACGAATGAAGGTTCCTTTAAGTGACGTCATCCAAGATGGCGTCCCTGGAATTCCGATTGGCTGATAGGATTCTATCAGCCAATCGGAATTAAGGTAGGAAAAATCTGATTGGCTGATTGAATCAGCCAATCAGATTCAAGTTCAATCCGATTGGCTGATCCAATCAGCTAATCAGATTGAGCTTGCATTTTATTGGCTGTTCCGATCAGCCAATAGAATGCGAGCTCAATCTGATTGGCTTAGAATCCTATCAGCTAATCGGAATTCAAGGGACGCCATCTTCGATGACGTCACTTAAAGGAACTGTCATTCGTCGGATAGTCATCGGGGAAGGAGGATGTTCCACGCCGGAGGTCTTGAAGAGGGAGCCGCTCCTCGTCGATTAGGGGTTAATACTTGAAGTTAGGTGGCGGCAGATTAATACTATTTATTCTAGGGTTTGCGAAGCGGGAGTGCGGCGATTTAGGGGTTAATAACTTGATTAGAGTAGCGGCGAGGTCTGGTCAGCAGATTAGGGGTTAATAAGTGTAGGTAAGGTAGCGGCGACGTTGGAGGGCAAATTAGGGGTTAATAAATATAATATAGGTGTCGGCGATGTTAGGGGCAGCAGATTAGGGGTTCATAGGGATAATGTAGGTGGCGGCGGTGTGCGGTCGGCAGATTAGGGGTTGAAAAAATGTATTATAGTGGCGGTGATGTGGGGGGACCTCGATTTAGGGGTACATAGGTAGTTTATGGGTGTTAGTGTACTTTAGAGCACTGTAGTTAAGAGCTTTATAAACCGGCGTTAGCCCATAAAGCTCTTAACTACAGCCTTTCCATGGGCGGTAGGAGTTTTGTCAGTAGAGGTGTAACGCTCACTTCAGCCAAGACTCTAAATACCAGCGTTAGGAAGATCCCATTGAAAAGATAGGAAACACAATTGGCGTAAGGGGATCTGCAGTATGGAAAAGTCGCGGCTTGAAAGTGAGCGTTAGACCTTTACCTAAACGACTCTAAATACCAGCGGGCGGCCAAAAGCAGCGTTAGGACCCCTTAACACTGCTTTTGACGGCTAACGCAGAACTCTAAATCTAGGCGTTAGTTTTTTTAATTTGCCAGGTAAGTTTTAATTTAATTTAAGATAGGGAAATTGTAATTTTAATATAAAGTTAGGGGAGGGGTGTTAAATTAGTTTATTGCGATGTGGGGGGCTTTCGGTTTAGGGGTTAATAGTTTAATTTAGTATATTTCGTTGTGGGGGACTAGTAGTTTAGGGGTTAATAAGGTTTATTATAGTGGCGATGGTGTTGGGGAGCGGCGAAATAGGGTTTAATAACTTTATTATAGTGGTGACGATGTCGGGGAGTGGCGGAATAGGGGATAATAAATTTTATTTTTAGGGGTTAATAACATTCTGCCAGTACTTAAGATGGCGGGGACAATTGTGGGGTGGGGGAGGGAAGGGAGCTGTTTGGGAGGGATCAGGGGGTCTGATGTGTCAGGTGGGAGGCTGATCTCTACACTAAAGCTAAAATTAACCCTGCAAGCTCCCTACAGACTACCTAATTAACCCCTTCACTGCTAGCCATAATACACGTGTGATGCGCAGCAGCATTTAGCGGCCTTCTAATTACCAGAAAGCAACGCCAAAGTCATACAGGGAGTGCAGAATTATTCGGCAAATGAGTATTTTGACCACATCATCCTCTTTATGCATGTTGTCTTACTCCAAGCTGTATAGGCTCGAAAGCCTACTACCAATTAAGCATATTAGGTGATGTGCATCTCTGTAATGAGAAGGGGTGTGGTCTAATGACATCAACACCCTATATCAGGTGTGCATAATTATTAGGCAACTTCCTTTCCTTTGGCAAAATGGGTCAAAAGAAGGACTTGCCAGGCTCAGAAAAGTCAAAAATAGTGAGATATCTTGCAGAGGGATGCAGCACTCTTAAAATTGCAAAGCTTCTGAAGCGTGATCATCGAACAATCAAGCGTTTCATTCAAAATAGTCAACAGGGTCGCAAGAAGCATGTGGAAAAACCAAGGCGCAAAATAACTGCCCATGAACTGAGAAAAGTCAAGCGTGCAGCTGCCAAGATGCCACTTGCCACCAGTTTGGCCATATTTCAGAGCTGCAACATCACTGGAGTGCCCAAAAGCACAAGGTGTGCAATACTCAGAGACATGGCCAAGGTAAGAAAGGCAAAAAGACGACCACCACTGAACAAGACACATAAGCTGAAACGTCAAGACTGGGCCAAGAAATATCTCGACTGATTTTTTAAGGCTTTATGGACTGATGAAATGAGAGTGAGTCTTGATGGGCCAGATGGATGGGCCCGTGGCTGGATTGGTAAAGGGCAGAGAGCTCCAGTCCGACTCAGACGCCAGCAAGGTGGAGGTGGAGTACTGGTTTGGGCTAGTATCATCACAGATGAGCTTGTGGGGCCTTTTCGGGTTGAGGATGGAGTCAAGCTCAACTCCCAGTCCTACTGCCAGTTTCTGGAAGACACCTTCTTCAAGCAGTGGTACAGGAAGAAGTCTGCATCCTTCAAGAAAAACATGATTTTCATGCAGGACAATGCTCCATCACACACGTCCAAGTACTCCACAGCGTGGCTGGCAAGAAAGGGTATAAAAGAAGAAAATCTAATGACATGGCCTCCTTGTTCACCTGATCTGAACCCCATTGAGAACCTGTGGTCCATCATCAAATGTGAGATTTACAAGGAGGGAAAACAGTACACCTCTCTGAACAGTGTCTGGGAGGCTGTGGTTGCTGCTGCACGCAATGTTGATGGTGAACAGATCAAAACACTGACAGAATCCATGGATGGCAGGCTTTTGAGTGTCCTTGCAAAGAAAGGTGGCTATATTGGTCACTGATTTGTTTTTGTTTTGTTTTTGAATGTCAGAAATGTATATTTGTGAATGTTGAGATGTTATATTGGTTTCACTGGTAAAAATAAATAATTGAAATGGGTATATATTTGTTTTTTGTTAAGTTGCCTAATAATTATGCACAGTAATAGTCACCTGCACACACAGATATCCCCCTAAAATAGCTATAACTAAAAACAAACTAAAAACTACTTCCAAAACTATTCAGCTTTGATATTAATGAGTTTTTTGGCTTCATTGAGAACATGGTTGTTGTTCAATAATAAAATTAATCCTCAAAAATACAACTTGCCTAATAATTCTGCACTCCCTGTATATGTCTGCTATTTCTGAACAAAGGGGATCCCAGAGAAGCATTTACAACCATTTGTGCCATAATTGCACAAGCTGTTTGTAAATAATTTCAGCGAGAAACCTAAAATTGCGAAAAAATTTAAGTCTTTTTTTAAATTTGATCGCATTTGGCGATGAAATGGTGGCATTAAATATACCAAAATGGGCCTAGATCAATACTTTGGGTTGTCTACTACACTACACTTAAGCTAAAATTAACTCTACAAGCTGCCTACATGCTCCCTAATTAACCCCTTCACTGCTGGGCATAAAACACGTGTAGTGCGCAGTGGCATTTAGCAGCCTTCTAATTACCAAAAAGCAACGCCAAAGCCATATAAGTCTGCTATAATGGCATGTCTGGCACACAGTGTTGGGGCAAGGGTCCATCTGACCACTGATACCTGGTCTGCAAAGCATGGTCAGGGCAGGTATATCACCTACACTGTGCACTGTGAAGCGGGCGTAACCCTTACACTACCTGATCGAAACATCATACCTGATGTTTTAAAGCACGTTATTCCAAACAATTTAGGAATGTTAGGTGATTTATGCCCTTTATGGATTAAAACCAGACTCTGCATCAACTACGTAATTTTCCATGGGAGTTTTTGCCATGGATCCCCCTCCGGCATGCCACAGTCCAGGTGTTAGTGCCCTTGAAACAACTTTTCCATCACTATTGTGGCCACAAAGAGTCCCTGTGGGTTTTAAAATTCGCCTGCCTATTGAAGTCTATGGCTGTTCGCCCGGTTCCCCTGTTCGCAAACTTTTGCAGAAGTTAAAATTTTTAGGTTCGCGACATCACTAATTAAATACTGTTGCAATATAACTCTGATAAATTAAATGCTGTAGTAATGTATTCCCCCATAGACTTCAATGGAGCACAAAAAGGTATAAAAAAACAATAACACCCAACAGGTCGTGCAAACCCAATTGCGATTAACCAAGCACACTAACCCAACATTAATATTTCACATTCCAATGCTCTTTACATAGAAGAATATGTTTTATTCATAAATACATATTTTTGTATATATATATATATATATATATATATATATATATATATATATATATATATATATATATATATATATATATATAGTATCCAAACAGCAGGCACTCACTGGACTTTATTGTAAAATATAAATACTTTATTGCATCAAGTTAAAACCGACAAACGTTTCGGCACTGCATTGTGCCTTTGTCAATGTCAAAAACAAATACACAATAGCACACAACCAGAGTGCAGCTCCACACCCCAGAACAAATCTCAGAGATTTGTTCTGGGGTGTGGAGCTGCACTCTGGTTGTGTGCTATTGTGTATTTGTTTTTGACATTGACAAAGGCACAATGCAGTGCCGAAACGTTTGTCGGTTTTAACTTGATGCAATAAAGTATTTATATTTTACAATAAAGTCCAGTGAGTGCCTGCTGTTTGGATACTATTTGGAGGAATATTTGCAGCGCACCGTGGCTCTTACTAACAGTATGAAGATGCAATCCCCTCTTTGACTTTGTATATATATATATATATATATATAAAAAATGGGTTTTTAATTCAAAATATAAATAAATAATATATATATATATATATATATATATATATATATATAAATTGTACATATATATATTTATATATATATATATAGATGATTAGACATAGGTATGGATGTATACAGATATATATATAGGAATATCTATTTAGAATTTCTAGAACGTATTTCCCTACTTTATTAAATATGAATATTGCATAATTATGATTTTACATGTTTTCAGCTACTTGACTGCTAAGGGCTGAACCTCACTGACGAGGCCCATAGAACGCCAAAACAATTGTCTGGGGTTGCCATTTACCTTGTTAAGAGGAGAATTGACTGGTATTTCGGGGCTGGTCTGACCTTGTTAGGCGGGATCAGACTGATGTACTTCAGTAAAGTTTTCCTCTTTGAAAAGCACAATTGGGCAAAAAGAAGCTACTTTCAGGTGGTAACCGGGCCATAGAACAAGCTACTGAGCTGTTGTTCATTCTGCTTCTCTTTATGTTTGAATGTGTAAACGCAGCTTTTATATATCCATGTAGATATGTCCCTTTATATTAAATATTTTACATTGAAGTAGAATTTATGTCTGTGTTTTAAACTCACTTTAATAACATGTGCCACAGTCCACAGGCAAATAAATAGTTGTGTTTTCCGTCTGAGCTGAGGCCCCTCAGCAGTACTATCAAATTATCTTATCAAATTAAGATCAGCCAATAGGATGAAAGATAAAAGCTTTCATCCTATTTGCTGATTTGAAATTGAAGATTGAAATCAGCCAATAGGAATACAAGGGAACCCTTATATAAAAGGGATACCTTGCATTTCATATTCAGTGTGTGGCTGTAGACCGCATGAAGAGGACCTTCCTGTTGAAGGTCTGAAGAGGACCACCATTGTCACCGACCTCACCACTGACCTCGCCGCCGCCACAGGGATGAAGATAGAAGATGGACCACGGCCAGGATGAAGATAGAAGTAGATGGTCCCGCGATGAATGAAGATGAAGCACCATCAGGATGAAGATGTAGCGCCACCCATCATCATCGGTAAGTACCAACTTTGGGGTTAGAGTTAGGTTTTATTTTATTTTTTTGGGGTGTTTTTTTTCTAGATTAGCATTTTTTGTTTTTTTGGGGCACAAAAGAGGAGAATGCCCTTTTCAGGGTAATGGGTAGTTTAGGATATTTGTAGTTATTTTTTTTATTTTTTTTGGAGGTTGGGGGGGGGGGTTGTAATGTTAGGAGGGTAGTGTTATTTTATATTTACTGAATAATGAAATAATCTATAAGCATAATTTGCAGCATTAAAGTAAAAAGTATGTCCTAAACATATATTTTAATGGGCATGGATTTCTAGATCTCATAATCAGAGCAAGCATTTTGTTATCTGGCAAGAGTTTCTGTTACAATCCTTTAGACTAAAATCAGATGTTTACTAAGTTGACCAGTTTTCCAAGACACCATTTAAAGGGACATGAAACCCATATGTTTTCTTTCATGATTTAGAAAGAGCATGCAATTTTAAATAACTTTCCAATTTACATCTAATATCTAATTTTCTTCATTCTTTTGATATCCTTTGTTGAAAATAATATCTAAATTTGCTCAGTAGCTGCTGATTGGTGGCTGCAAATAGATACCTCATGTGATTGGTGCATTGCTATTTCTTCAACAAAGGATATCTAAAGAATGAAGGCATATCCTAGCCACTGCCTCACCAGCCTCTGACATCACTGCACGTCACTGGTATGGATGTATACAGATATATATATAGGAATATCTATTTAGAATTTCTAGAACGTATTTCCCTACTTTATTAAATATGAATATTGCATAATTATGATTTTACATGTTTTCAGCTACTTGACTGCTAAGGGCTGAACCTCACTGACGAGGCCCATAGAACGCCAAAACAATTGTCTGGGGTTGCCATTTACCTTGTTAAGAAGATAATTGACTGGTATTTCGGGGCTGGTCTGACCTTGTTAGGCGGGATCAGACTGATGTACTTCAGGAAAGTTTTCCTCTTTGAAAAGCACAATTGGGCAAAAAGAAGCTACTTTCAGGTGGTAACCGGGCCATAGAACAAGCTACTGAGCTGTTGTTCATTCTGCTTCTCTTTCTGTTTGAATGTGTAAACGCAGCTTTTATATATCCATGTAGATATGTCCCTTTATATTAAATATTTTACATTGAAGTAGAATTTATGTCTGTGTTTTTAACTCACTTTAATAACATGTGCCACAGTCCACAGGCAAATAAATATTTGTGTTTTCCATCTGAGCTGAGGCCCCTCAGCAGTACTATCAAATTATCTTATCAAATTAAGATCAGCCAATAGGATGAAAGATAAAAGCTTTCATCCTATTTGCTGATTTGAAATTGAAGATTCAAATCAGCCAATAGGAATACAAGGGAACCCTTATATAAAAGGGATACCTTGCATTTCATATTCAGTGTGTGGCTGTAGACCGCATGAAGAGGACCTTCCTGTTGAAGGTCTGAAGAGGACCACCATCGTCACCGACCTCACCACTGACCTCGCCGCCGCCACAGGGATGAAGATAGAAGATGGACCACGGCCAGGATGAAGATAGAAGTAGATGGTCCCGCGATGAATGAAGATGAAGCACCATCAGGATGAAGATGTAGCGCCACCCATCATCATCGGTAAGTACCAACTTTGGGGTTAGAGTTAGGTTTTATTTTATTTTTTTGGGGTGTTTTTTTTCTAGATTAGCATTTTTTGTTTTTTTTGGGCACAAAAGAGGAGAATGCCCTTTTCAGGGTAATGGGTAGTTTAGGATATTTGTAGATATTTTTTTTATTTTTTTTGGAGGGTGGGGGGGGGGGTTGTAATGTTAGGAGGGTAGTGTTTTTTTAAACAAAAGAGCTGAACCCTTTAGGGCAATACCCGACAAAAGGCCATTTTAAGGGTTATAGGTAGTTTATTTTTAGAATAGGGTTTTTTTTATCTTGGGGTGTTTTTTTAAGGAGTATTAGAATAGATATGTAGATGTAGATATGTAGATGTAGATATGTCCCTTTATATTAAATATTTTACATTGAAGTAGAATTTATGTCTGTGTTTTTAACTCACTTTAATAACATGTGCCACAGTCCACAGGCAAATAAATAGTTGTGTTTTCCGTCTGAGCTGAGGCCCCTCAGCAGTACTATCAAATTATCTTATCAAATTAAGATCAGCCAATAGGATGAAAGATAAAAGCTTTCATCCTATTTGCTGATTTGAAATTGAAGATTCAAATCAGCCAATAGGAATACAAGGGAACCCTTATATAAAAGGGATACCTTGTATTTCATATTCAGTGTGTGGCTGTAGACCGCATGAAGAGGACCTTCCTGTTGAAGGTCTGAAGAGGACCACCATCGTCACCGACCTCACCACTGACCTTGCCGCCGCCACAGGGATGAAGATAGAAGATGGACCACGGCCAGGATGAAGATAGAAGTAGATGGTCCCGCGATGAATGAAGATGAAGCACCATCAGGATGAAGATGTAGCGCCACCCATCATCATCGGTAAGTACCAACTTTGGGGTTAGAGTTAGGTTTTATTTTATTCTTTTGGGGTGTTTTTTTTCTAGATTAGCATTTTTTGTTTTTTTTGGGGCACAAAAGAGGAGAATGCCCTTTTCAGGGTAATGGGTAGTTTAGGATATTTGTAGTTATTTTTTTTGGAGGTTGGGGGGGTGGGGGGGTTGTAATGTTAGGAGGGTAGTGTTTTTTTAAACAAAAGAGCTGAACCCTTTAGGGCAATACCCTACAAAAGGCCATTTTAAGGGTTATAGGTAGTTTATTTTTAGAATAGAGTTTTTTTTATCTTGGGGTGTTTTTTTAAGGAGTATTAGAATAGGATTATTTTTTTTATTTTTTTGTAATAGTAGTTTTTTTTAATTTTTTTGCAAGGGTAGGGATTTTTTTTGTAAATGGTAGGATTTTTTATTTTTTGTAATGCTTTTGTTTTTTTCTTAATGGTAGTTTTTTGGGGGTTTTTTAGGTAAGATTTGGGGCGCGATCCGATATAGATCGCAGTTTGCGGCGCAAGCGAGGGAACCGGCGTCGCCCGCAGTTTCAGCTCGCAACTCGAGCCATCCCATATAGGTCGCCGTCAGATGCTAACGTGCCGTAAGTCTCACAAACCAGCGATGTCCAGAAATCTGCGTAAGTACAAATTTCTGGCGTCGCCAGTGACTTGCGGCACGTTAGAATCTGCCGGCGCCTATAAAACCTGACTAAAGTCTAAAACACCCGCACTGTCTAACACGCCTCCCTAACATAGCCCGCACTGTCTAACACGCCTCCCTAACATAGCCCGACACGTCTAACCCTCTATCCGCTATCCCCCCTCACTAGCCTAACAATAAAAAAGCTATTAACCCCTAAACCGCCGCTCCTTTACCCCGCCGCAACCTAATAAAGTTATTAACCCCTAAACCGCCGCTCCCGTACCCCGCCGCCAGCTATATTATATCTATAACCCCCTAAAGTGAGCCCCTAACACCGCCGCCATCTATATTAAAATTATTAACCCCTAATGTAAGCCCCTTACACCGCCGCCATCTCTATTAAAATGATTAACCCCTAATTTAATCTACCTACCCCGCCGCCAGCTATATTATCTATATTAACCCTAAGTATATTATAGTTAATATAGTTATTACATTATATATATTAACTATATTAACCCTAATTATATTAGGGTTAATATAGTTACTATAGTATTTATATTAACTATATTAACTCTATCTAACCCTAACACCCCTAACTATATTTATATTAAATTAATCTAATTAATTTATAAACTAAAATATTCCTATTTAAATCTAAATACTTACCTATAAAATAAACCCTAAGATAGCTACAATATAATTAATAATTACATTGTAGCTATGTTAGGGTTAATATTTATTTTACAGGTAAATAGTTAATTATTTTAACTAGGTATAATAGATATTAAATAGTTATTAACTATTTAATATCTACCTAGTTAAAATAATTACCCAATTACCTGTAAAATAAATCCTAACCTAAGTTACAAATACACCTACACTATCAATAAATTTAATAAACTACAAACATCTATCTAAAAATACAATTAAATTAACTAAACTAAATTACAAAAAAAAACAAACACTAAATTACAAAAAATAAAAAAAGATTACAAGATTTTTAAGCTAATTACACCTATTCTAAGCCCCCTAATAAAATAATAAACCCCCAAAATAACAAAAATTCCCTGCCCTATTCTAAATTAAACAAATTTCAAAGCTCTTTACCTTACCAGCCCTTAAAAGGGCCTTTTGTGGGGCATGCCACAAAGAATTCAGCTCTTTTGCATTCAACAAATACAATCCCCCCCCCATTACAACCCACCACCCACATACCCCTATTCTAAACCCACCCAAACCCCCCTTAAAAAATCCTAACACTACCCCCCTGAAGATCTCCCTACCTTGTCTTCACCACACCGGGCCGAACTCCTGATCCGATCCGGGCGATGTCGTCCTCCAAGCGGCAAAGAAGAAATCTTCCTCCGGCGATGTCATCCTCCAAGCGGCAAAGAAGAATTCTTCCTCCGGCGACGTCTTCCTCCAAGCGGCAGCAAAGTCTTCATTCTTCCGGCGGCATCTTCAATCTTCTTTCTTCGCTCCGCCGCCGCGGAGCATCCATCCCGGCCGATTGCTAAACTTGGAATGAGGTACCTTTAAATGACGTCATCCAAGATGGCGTCCGCCGAATTCCGATTGGCTGATAGGATTCTATCAGCCAATCGGAATTAAGTTAAAAAAATCTGATTGGCTGATTGAATCAGCCAATCAGATTCAAGTTCAATCCGATTGGCTGATCCAATCAGCCAATCAGATTGAGCTCGCATTCTATTGGCTGATCGGAACAGCCAATAGAATGCGAGCTCAATCTGATTGGCTGATTGGATCAGCCAATCGGATTGAACTTGAATCTGATTGGCTGATTCAATCAGCCAATCAGATTTTTTTAACTTAATTCCGATTGGCTGATAGAATCCTATCAGCCAATCGGAATTCGGCGGACGCCATCTTGGATGACGTCATTTAAAGGTACCTCATTCCAAGTTTAGCAATCGGCCGGGATGGATGCTCCGCGGCGGCGGAGCGAAGAAAGAAGATTGAAGATGCCGCCGGAAGAATGAAGACTTTGCTGCCGCTTGGAGGAAGACGTCGCCGGAGGAAGAATTCTTCTTTGCCGCTTGGAGGATGACATCGCCGGAGGAAGATTTCTTCTTTGCCGCTTGGAGGACGACATCGCCCGGATCGGATCAGGAGTTCGGCCCGGTGTGGTGAAGACAAGGTAGGGAGATCTTCAGGGGGGTAGTGTTAGGATTTTTTAAGGGGGGTTTGGGTGGGTTTAGAATAGGGGTATGTGGGTGGTGGGTTGTAATGGGGGGGGGGGATTGTATTTGTTGAATGCAAAAGAGCTGAATTCTTTGGGGCATGCCCCACAAAAGGCCCTTTTAAGGGCTGGTAAGGTAAAGAGCTTTGAAATTTGTTTAATTTAGAATAGGGCAGGGAATTTTTTTTATTTTGGGGGTTTATTATTTTATTAGGGGGCTTAGAATAGGTGTAATTAGCTTAAAAATCTTGTAATCTTTTTTTTATTTTTTGTAATTTAGTGTTTGTTTTTTTTTGTAATTTAGTTTAGTTAATTTAATTGTATTTTTAGATAGATGTTTGTAGTTTATTAAATTTATTGATAGTGTAGGTGTATTTGTAACTTAGGTTAGGATTTATTTTACAGGTAATTGGGTAATTATTTTAACTAGGTAGATATTAAATAGTTAATAACTATTTAATATCTATTATACCTAGTTAAAATAATTAACTATTTACCTGTAAAATAAATATTAACCCTAACATAGCTACAATGTAATTATTAATTATATTGTAGCTATCTTAGGGTTTATTTTATAGGTAAGTATTTAGATTTAAATAGGAATATTTTAGTTTATAAATTAATTAGATTAATTTAATATAAATATAGTTAGGGGTGTTAGGGTTAGATAGAGTTAATATAGTTAATATAAATACTATAGTAACTATATTAACCCTAATATAATTAGGGTTAATATAGTTAATATATATAATGTAATAACTATATTAACTATAATATACTTAGGGTTAATATAGATAACATAGCTGGCGGCGGGGTAGGTAGATTAAATTAGGGGTTAATCATTTTTATATAGGTGGCGGCGGTGTAAGGGGTCAGATTACGGGATAGATAAGGTAGATGGCGGCGGTTTTAGGGGCTCACAGTAGGGGGTTAGTTTATGTAGATGGCGGCGGGGTCCGGGAGCGGCGTTTTAGGGGGTAATAACTTTATTAGGGATTTCGGGGGGGGGGATCGCGGTTGACAGGGAGATAGACATTGCGCATGCGTTAGGTGTTAGGTTTATTTTAGCAGATCGCGGTTGACAGGGAGATAGACATTGCGCATGCGTTAGGTGTTAGGTTTATTTTAGCAGCTAGTTTAGGGAGTTACGGGGCTCCAATAGTCAGCGTAAGGCTTCTTACGGCTGCTTTTTGTGGCGAGGTGAAAATGGAGTAAGTTTTCTCCATTTTCGCCACGTAAGTCCTTACGCTGCATATTGGATACCAAACTGCGCGGGTTTGGTATACCTGCCTATGGCCCAAAAAACTGCGGCGACGGCAGAAATATACGCGCGTAACTTCTAGCTTACGCCGTATATAGGATACCAAATCCGCGCAATTATTGGCGTCGCCGGCTTTTGCGGGCGACGCTTTATATCGGATCGACCCCTTGGTTTTAATTTAATTTAACAGGCAAGTTTTTTTTTTATTTTAAGGTAGTTAGGAGGTGTTAGGTTAGGGGCTTAGCGTTTATTACTTTGCTTTGTGAGGAGATGGTGGTTTAGGGGTTAATATTTTATTTAGGTAGTTTGATATGTGGGGGATGGCAGTTTAGGGGTTAATAGATTATTTCGATTGTTTGCAATGTGGGGGGATGGTGGTTTTGAGGTTAATAGATTACTTAGATAGTTTGTGATGCAGCAGGATGGCAGTTTAGGGGTTAATAGATTATTTAGATGGAGGTTTAGGGGTTAATAGATTATTTTGATAGTTTGTGATGTGGGGGGCGGCTGTTTAGGGGTAAGGCTAGGGGCTTATGGTAGGGTGTTTTTTTCTCCGTTCATTTCTATGTGGGAACACATGCATGCGTAAGCTAAAACTCAGCTAGCAACTTTTGCTATTTTCGGGCTACTGCTAGCGCAAAATAATGAACTTCTCAACTTGTAATACGAGCGGAACCTGAGAAGCGCAAAAAGCCTAACGCTAGCAATGTTTTCCCTACCGAAAAAGTTAGATTTACTGCAGCACTTGTAATATAGCCCATAATATATAAAAACAATGTTACAATGTAATAAAATTTAAAAAAAAAAAAAAAAAAAAAAAAAAAAAAAAAGGATAATTGCATAAAATGAAAGAAACACCAATGTAGCTTGTCCACTATTTTAAGTCAGGCCAGACTATATTTCAAAAGGCTACATTTGTAGATCTTACTATCCTATTTTATTACATTTTATATATTATGGGCCAGATTACGAGTGGAGCAGTATAGTTTGCGCACAAGCGATATTAGGTTTTCGAGTTTGTTTGCTATCAAGTTAAATTGTGCTCATTTTACAAGTTGAAATTTTAATGCGAAAGCGTGAGCATAATAGGGATTTACGCTAGAATGATTACCGCAACCTCAGAGCTCTGGGGTTAACTGTTTTGCGAAACAAAAATAGAGTCACAAATGAAAAATACATTACAAAGTAAGTTACACTCATATCACATATCACAATATCATATTGTTTGAGCGCTGTATATTGTCTGTTGTTTCTACTGCAGCTTTAACAACTATGTATTGTTCTTTATCTTCTTTTCTTGTGGTATTGCTGCATATAGTTATCTGATTAACAATGTACTACAAGGAGCTAGCTGAACACACCCAGTGAGCCAACGACAAGAGGCATATATGTGCAGCCAGAAATCAGCAGCTAGCTCCCAGTAATACATTGCTTTTTATAGCAACAAAGTAAGGCCTCAATCCCAATTAATCATATGTGGCCTTTTCAGCTCTTTTTCTTTTTGATTTGACTCAATCGCAATAGTGCTTTGTTGGCTCTTTGCCACACTTACATAAAATATGGCCTCAGATCCCTGCTAACAGCCTTATTTCTCCTTTGGGGCCAAAAAGTTCTTGGTGATTACAATCTATTTTCAATTCACTTTTAGACGCCTTTTTGAGGCCAGTTTTGACTTTTTAAAATTTAACACCTCTAGGCACTTGATAAATCCGCAGAAGTGCATTTTCGAAAACTTTGCAAGTATTTCACAGCTTTTAGCAAACTCTATTATCTTGTACATATTTAAAATATTCTGATATGGTCACAGAAGGCATTGGAGAGGTCTATTAACATACATGGCATTGATTAATTAACACTCCATTCATCCCTATTGTAGAGGCTGTATACAGAGGACAGAGCACACTTTTACATAAGTATAGGTACATATGCATATGTATTTGTTTAATATATGTTATACTGTTTAGCTAAGGGGATCTGCAGGAAAAGTCCCTTTATGTTTCATTTTAATACTTGAATATGTCACACTTACACTGTCCTGATTTCTCTTACAGTAATGACGTCTTCAAAATCTGATTTTATAAGGGAATTGCGACTTTTATAGAAACCTATTGTAATCCATTTCCATGCGCATCACTACTAAACCATCTGAATGTTCCTGCTCTCTGTGTTTCCTGACCTGGTTACGCTGACTACCCGCTTTGGCATCTGACCTTTGGCTTGGTATTGACTATGTCCTGGATTTCCCTATTGTTGTTTATTATTTTGTTTATTGCTATTTTTGATAAACTTTGTTTAATTTTTTACCTGCACTTTCCATTTCCATCTGGTTTCTTGGTTCCCTGACATTACGCAAGGGCCATGAATCCTGACGGTGCAGGTATACCTACACTACGCACGTTGATCTCTAGGCTGGATCAACAAGATCACTGTATGGATCAGTTTGCTCTGGCTCTGCACACCCTCCTAGCACGCACTGCCTATCTTGATCAGGTATTTCTAGGCCAGTGGCTTCTCCCATTGCTGCTCCTGCAGTTACAGGTGAACCAGCAGTCGCTTAACCAAGTGGGCATTTACTTTGAAATGTTTCCCCAGGCATTTCCATCTGATAGGTCCAATGGGGCTTCCTGATTTTGTTTCTTTTGGATAAGGCTTTGGTCTAGTGTGTCAGGCAGTGAACCCATGCCGTTGTGGTTCACTCGCCTCTCAAAAGCTGAGCGGGCCTATAGGAGCAGGGAGGGCCTAAGCATCCCCTTAAAATGTGTCCAACACATCCAGGAAATGCTCACTCCTAAGGTAAGGGTTTGTTGGGGACAGACCTTGGGAGGACTTTCCTTGTCCCCGGTTCTCCAAAAAGACAAACCATTAATTACGGTTGTCCTCTCCTGGGCCTATTCCTTTGCTGTAACTCAGGCTCTAGTGGATTTTGGTGCCGCTGGCTACTTCATTGACAGCACGTTTGCTTCGGAGAATTCTATTCCTCTGTTACCTCGAACCGCTCCATTGGCTATTGAAGCCATTGATGGCAGACCCTTACAGCCCGCATATATTACCCAAAAAATTATTCTGGTTCAGGGAATTGGTATGTTTCCAGGTTATTACTTCTCCACACTACCCAATTGTTTTGGGTTACCCGTGGCTTTAGAAACATAACCTGACCATCAATTGGCAGAAGGCCGAGATCCTCTCTTGGTCTCCACAATGTGACACTACTTGCATCCGTAGGCCGTTTAAGCTACTTTGTACATCTTCAGTCTCCATGATACCTATTGAATATCTGGAGTATCAGGATGTCTTCAATAAGGTGCGTGCTGGTACCCTTCCGTCACATCATTCCTACGATTGTGCAATTGAATTGCAGCTGGGTGCAATCCCTCCTCATGGCAAGGTTTACCCTCTCTCTGTTGCAGAGAATAAGGCAATGGAGAAGTATGTGGCCGATGCTCTTTCCTGGGGTTTTATTTGCAAGTCCACTTCCCCAGCAGGAGCTGACTTTTTCTTTGTAAAGAAAAAGGGCGGTGAGGTGAGACCTTGTATTGATTACAGGGGTCTCAATCATGTCACAATCAAGAATACCTACCCGATTCCTTTAATCACTGAATTATTTGACCGCCTTAAGGTAGCATCAGTCTTTACTAAGCTCAATCTAAGGGGTGCTCTAAGGGGTGCGTATAATTTTGGGAGGATCAAGGAGGGTCACGAGTGGAAGACAATGTTTAACACCATGAGCAGGCATTACAAGTATCTGGTAACGCCCTTCAGTTTGTGTAACGCTCCCGCTCTCTTCCAGGAGTTTATCAATGATGTCCTCCATGAAATGTTACAAAAATGCATGGTAGTCTATTTAGACCATATTTGAATTCACTCCTCCTCCTACACTTTTTGTGTATATAGAGCAAAATACATCCTGCGCTTTTTCCTCTATCCCAAATATTATAACTACTAGCAAATTCCTGTCTCTGTGATGCTGTAATGCCAGTTTACTATATAACCATCACCTAGTCCATTCTGTCTCCACTCTTGCACAAGTCCAGACCTATTAAGTGCATACCTGTATTTTGTTCCTTACTCTGTGTATGACAATGGCTTTGGTTTACTGATTTCCTGGTTCCTGAGTCTGACTATTGTTCCTGTTGTTCCTGCTCTCTGTATTTCTTGACCCAGTTTCAGCTGACTACCAGCTTTGACATCTGACCTCTGGCTTGGTATCGACTACGTCCTGGATTTCCCTATTGTTGTTTATTATTTTGTTTATTGACATTTTTCAATAAACTTTATTTACTTTTTACCTGCATTTTCCATTTATGTCTGGTTTCTTGGTTCCCTGACAGGGAACACATATAAATGAGTATTTCGCTTGCATAGTGAACAATGGAGTTATACTTGAATAGACCTTTGCTGTAACCTTAAGAGGTGTGAATGGGCTATTGTATCTGACAGTTTCGTGTGATCTCCCATTTTCTATTTCGAGATCAGGTACTTAAAAGGATATGAAAAACAAAAAATGTATTTCATCATTTAGGTAGAACATACAATTTTAAATAACTTTCCAGTTTACTTCTATTATCAAATTTGCTTCATTCTCTTGGTATCATTTGTTGAAGGAGCAGCAATGCACTACTGGTTTCTAACTTAACACATGGTTGAGCCAATGACAATCGGTATATATATATGCAGCCACCAATCAGCAGCTAGAACCTAGGTTCTTTGCTGCTCCTGAGCTTACCTAGATAAACCTTTCAGCAAAGGATAACAAGAGAAGGAAGCAAATTAAATAATAGAAGTAAATTGGAAAGTGGTTTAAAATTATGTTTCCTGTTTATTTATCACACAAAAGTTTTTTTTGGGAGCTTTTCCTTTGAAAAGTCGTTTGCGCCTGTGGGATTTTAAAATGCAAAACAATTTTGTGATCACTTGAGAAACTGGATCAGCAATTCAGTCAAAAGCCATATCAGGAGCAAATCACTGATAACACTGTGATTCTTCCCTACATTTTTAACAAATAAATACATGAAAAAGTCTTTTAAAACCAAATTCTCTATCTGAAGTTTAATTTTGACTTTCATGTCTCTTTAAACCCAGGCATTTATTATTTGTTTTGCCACCTTTCCCTGCACTTAAAGGGACATTAAACACAAATGGTAATGTACCTTCATATCTGAGAAGATAAGGTGGTTTAGCACTGACTCACCTTAGTTACTTAGTAATAATATTTTTAGGGTCAGATTATGAGAGGAGCGCTAACAGTTACGTAAGAGCAAAAAGGGCTTTATCGCAGGTGTCTGCGCACTTCGGATGTAACGCTTGTATTACAAGTTGAAAGTAGACACGGTTGCGTAAGTGCAATTGAAGTAAACACATGTCGGGATAGCGCTTTCCTCAGAGCTCTGTTTAACTGTTTCACTAAATAAAAAAGTGTCACAAAACACATCAAAAGTACAGTTACACTCATATTAACACATCAGGGACATGCCATCATTGGAGGCAGGTGCGCAGTGTCATATGTGAAGAAAAAAAACATGTGTTAATGATACTTGTGATTGTCCATGTTGTGTAATGGACGAGAGGCAGTGAGCTTGTCTGCTGCCCTTCATTGCACAACATCCTTGGCTGATTAGCGTATGAGCCACAAATGCACCAGTGCCATTCACTAGTGCTTGAAATCATGGCCTATACACTCCCAATTGAGGCTGCACTCCTAGCAGCCTCTTTGGGGGAGCCAATCATCGCCAGTAACGTCCTCCTGGTGATTGACAGCACCAGGAGAATGTGACTGGTGTTGTCAGTCACGTGACTTGCACTAAGGCAGGGCAGCTGTGCTAGGAGGGAAGATAAAGCGGCCAGACTGGACGGAGTGAGACAAGAAGATGCTGACACAGGAGAGGGAGAGAACCACCCACCACCAGCAGTGATGAGGACCGGACTTGGACAAGTTTGCCACACCACTGTTGCTGAGGGGGACAGTAAACTTGGTAAGTTAGTCCTATTTTTTATTCTAATTTTTTTGGGTCACTTTTTTTATTTTTATTTTTTGTGTGCCACCTGACTCGGAGCCAATGAGGGGGGAAGGGGGGGAGGGGTTGATGGTGGTACAGGGGTTGATCATATTGCAAAAATTTTTTATTATCAGATCTCTGTGCAGTATTTAAAAAAAAAATTATAACTAAATTGTAAAAAAAACAACACACAATTTCAGGCAATGGAGAACATATCACTGGTATGGCACAGTTAAAATGAAATGACTGACCATAACACCCGGCCTGCAGGTCTATGGTGCTGTATCTAAGATTCTCTTAGCACACCAGCCTGTAAGCACACGTCAAACATTTACTTAACAGGCTTATGTGTTTATCTAGTTTCTAACATGCTGATCTACTGTATGATCACTTTATATGCTTGCCAGGTGCTGAAACATGTCGTGCTGAGGTGTTCACACAGGTTTTAGTTTCCCACTGAAGTCTTCCAACAGAAACTTGTTTGCAGATGTTAGGGAGAAAATTGATTGTTGAGATCCTGGCAAATTGGGGCTTGTTTTTGGTTCTGTAATAGGAGGGATAGTGTATAAATTGTTATTTATTAATTTACTTATATGTGTATCAAAACACACATCAACACAAAACACAAACACGTCAACACAAAACACACACATCAGCACAACACACACACACACATCAACACAAAACACACACATCAACACAAAACAAACACGAGACAAAACACACACATCAACACAAAACAAACACGAGACAAAACACACACATCAACACAAAACACACACATCAACACAAAACACACACATCAACACAACACATCAACACAACACAAAACACACACATCAACACAAAACACACACATCAACACACAACACACACATCAGCACAACACACACACATCAACACAAAACACACACATCAACACAAAACACACACAACACAAAACACACACATCAACACAAAACACACACATCAATACAAAACACACACATCAACACAACACAAAACACACACATCAACACAACACACACACATCAACACAAACACTCACATCAGCACATCTTACACACATCAACACAACACACACACATCAACACAAAACACACACATCAACACAAAACACACGCATCAATACAAAACACACACATCAATACAAAACACACACATCAACACAAAACACACACAACAAAAAACACAAACATCAACACAAAATACATGCATCAATACAAAACACACACACGTCAATACAAAACACACACTTCAATACAAAACACACACAACACAAAACACACACATCAATACAAAACACACACATAAATACAAAACACACACATCAATACAAAATGCACACAACACAAAACACACACATCAATACAAAACACACACATAAATACAAAACACACACTTCAATACAAAACACACACAACACAAAACACACACAACACAAAACACACACATGAATACAAAACACACAAATCAACACAAAACACACACACATCAACACAAAACACACATCAATACAAAACACACATATCAACACAAAACACACATAACACAAAACACACACATCAACACAACATACCAACACAAAGCACACACATCAATACAAAACACACACAACACACACACATCAATACAACACACAACACAAAACACACATATCAAACCAAAACATACACATCAACACAACACACCAACAAAAACACACATATCAACACAAAATACACACATCAACACAACACACCAACACAAAACAAAACACACACATCCACACAACACACCAACATAAAACAAAACACACACATCAACACAACACACCAACAGAAACACACACATCAATACAAAATCAACACAAAACACACACATCAACAGTGTGTATGCTGTAAATGCAAAAACAACCTTATATTTTTTTCTTTTTTATCATTGTGAAGCATGTTACTTCCAAAGTTTTGCTCAGCCAGTCATTTTTTTCCTTTGCTGCATATAAAAAAGGGTATTTTATATAAACGTGTGTGTGTGAGGGGGGGGGGGGTATATGTGTGTGTATGTATGTATGTATGTATATATATATATATAATAAAAAAATTATATATTTCACTTTTTCTGTCAGCATCCCAGGGTCCATTTATGCTAATGCATTAATGCATATTGCAAAATAGATAGTGATACTCCCCTCTGTGTGTGTCTCTCTCTATGGCCTAGATTTGGAGTTCGGCGGTAAAAGGGATGCTAACGCTCCGCGGGCTTTTTTCTGGCCGCACCATAAATTTAACTCTGGTATCGAGAGTTTAATCAAATGCTGCGTTAGGCTCCAAAAAAGGAGCGTAGAGCATTTTTACCGCAAATGCAACTCTCGATACCAGAGTTGCTTACGGACGCGGCCGGCCTCAAAAACGTGCTCGTGCACGATTCCCCCATAGGAAACAATGGGGCTGTTTGAGCTGAAAAAAAACCTAACACCTGCAAAAAAGCAGCGTTCAGCTCCTAACGCAGCCCCATTGTTTCCTATGGGGAAACACTTCCTACGTCTGCACCTAACACTCTAACATGTACCCCGAGTCTAAACACCCCTAACCTTACACTTATTAACCCCTAATCTGCCGCCCCCGCTATCGCTGACCCCTGCATATTTTTTTAAACCCCTAATCTGCCGCTCCGTAAACCGCCGCCACCTACGTTATCCCTATGTACATTATATTTATTAACCCCTAATCTGCCCCCCACAACGTCGCCGCCAGCTACCTACAATAATTAACCCCTAATCTGCCGACCGCAAAGCGCCGCCACCTACGTTATCCCTATGTACCCCTAATCTGCTACCCCTAACACCGCCGACCCCTATATTATATTTATTAACCCCTAACCTGCCCCCCACAACGTCGCCGACACCTGCCTACACTTATTAACCCCTAATCTGCCGAGCGGACCTGAGCGCTACTATAATAAAGTTATTAACCCCTAATCCGCCTCACTAACCCTATCATAAATAGTATTAACCCCTAATCTGCCCTCCCTAACATCGCCGACACCTAACTTCAATTATTAACCCCTAATCTTCCGATCGGAGCTCACCGCTATTCTAATAAATGGATTAACCCCTAAAGCTAAGTCTAACCCTAACACTAACACCCCCCTAAGTTAAATATAATATTTATCTAACGAAATAAATTAACTCTTATTAAATAACTTATTTCTATTTAAAGCTAAATACTTACCTGTAAAATAAACCCTAATATAGCTACAATATAAATTATAATTATATTATAGCTATTTTAGGATTAATATTTATTTTACAGGCAACTTTGTAATTATTTTAACCAGGTACAATAGCTATTAAATAGTTAAGAACTATTTAATAGTTACCTAGTTAAAATAATAACAAATTTACCTGTAAAATAAATCCTAACCTAAGTTATAATTAAACCTAACACTACCCTATCAATAAAATAATTAAATAAACTACCTACAATTACCTACAATTAACCTAACACTACACTATCAATAAATTAATTAAACACAATTCCTACAAATAAATACAATTAAATAAACTAGCTAAAGTACAAAAAATAAAAAACAACTAAGTTACAGAAAATAAAAAAATATTTACAAACATAAGAAAAATCTTACAACAATTTTAAACTAATTACACCTACTCTAAGCCCCCTAATAAAATAACAAAGCCCCCCAAAATAAAAAAATTCCCTACCCTATTCTAAATTAAAAAAGTTAAAAGCTCTTTTACCTTACCAGCCCTGAACAGGGCCCTTTGCGGGGCATGCCCCAAGAATTTCAGCTCTTTTGCCTGTAAAAAAAAACATACAATACCCCCCCCCAACATTACAACCCACCACCCACATACCCCTAATCTAACCCAAACCCCCTTAAAGAAACCTAACACTAAGCCCCTGAAGATCTTCCTACCTTGTCTTCACCATACCAGGTTCACCGATCCGTCCTGGCTCCAACATCTTCATCCAACCCAAGCGGGGGTTGGCGATCCATAATCCGGTCCAGAAGAGGCTCCAAAGTCTTCCTCCTATCCGGCAAGAAGAGGACATCCGGACCGGCAAACATCTTCTCCAAGCGGCATCTTCGATCTTCTTCCATCCGGAGCGAAGCGGCAGGATCCTGAAGACATCCAGCGCGGAACATCCATCCGGACCGACGACTGAACGACGAATGACTGTTCCTTTAAGGGACGTCATCCAAGATGGCGTCCCTCGAATTCCGATTGGCTGATAGGATTTTATCAGCCAATCGGAATTAAGGTAGGAATTTTCTGATTGGCTGATGGAATCAGCCAATCAGAATCTAGTTCAATCCGATTGGCCGATCCAATCAGCCAATCAGATTGAGCTCGCATTCTATTGGCTGATCGGAACAGCCAATAGAATGCGAGCTCAATCTGATTGGCTGATTGGATCAGCCAATCGGATTGAACTTGATTCTGATTGGCTGATTCCATCAGCCAATCAGAAAATTCCTACCTTAATTCCGATTGGCTGCTAGAATCCTAGCACAGGTGGCTGTAATCACCCAGAGAAAATACAACACATGGAAGGGAACTGCACTCCAAGACCGGACCCGGTACACATCATGTGACTCAGCAGCATCCAGCCCTGGGTGCTAAATAGCACTCCAAAAAAGCTGTGATGTCACCAGAGCCACAGGCAGTTAACCCCAGTCCGGAATGGGTGCAAGAAACAAGGGGAACTACAAATAAAAAGTAATACAACACATAGAAACACCCAGCACTCACCAGCTAGCTCACAGCTAAGATAAAATCACAACTGGAAAGGTTGGTCACCGCATCTGGCCAAATGGGAAAGCTCAGGCACCACGTCAAGGTCCTTTCCATCGCCTGAGTCCCTAACACAGCCACACCATCATGCGAGCTCACAAAGCCAAACAGACTGAGGACAAAGAAGGGGTGCACAGGTGGCTGTAATCACCCAGAGAAAATACAAAACATATATAATATATATATATTATATATATATATATATATATATATATATATATATATATATATATATATATAAATATATATTATGTATATATATATATATATATAATGTATTATATATATAATGTATTTTATATATATATATAATGTATATTTATATATATAATATATATTTATATATATAATATATATAATATATACAGGGAGTGCAGAATTATTAGGCAAGTTGTATTTTTGAGGATTAATTTTATTATTGAACAACAACCATGTTCTCAATGAACCCAAAAAACTCATTAATATCAAAGCTGAATAGTTTTGGAAGTATTTTTTAGTTTGTTTTTAGTTATAGCTATTTTAGGGGGATATCTGTGTGTGCAGGTGACTATTACTGTGCATAATTATTAGGCAACTTAACAAAAAACAAATATATACCCATTTCAATTATTTATTTTTACCAGTGAAACCAATATAACATCTCCACATTCACAAATATAAATTTCTGACATTCAAAAACAAAACAAAAACAAATCAGTGACCAATATAGCCACCTTTCTTTGCAAGGACACTCAAAAGCCTGCCATCCATGGATTCTGTCAGTGTTTTGATCTGTTCATCATCAACATTGCGTGCAGCAGCAACCACAGCCTCCCAGACACTGTTCAGAGAGGTGTACTGTTTTCCCTCCTTGTAAATCTCACATTTGATGATGGACCACAGGTTCTCAATGGGGTTCAGATCAGGTGAACAAGGAGGCCATGTCATTAGATTTTCTTCTTTTATACCCTTTCTTGCCAGCCACGCTGTGGAGTACTTGGACGCGTGTGATGGAGCATTGTCCTGCATGAAAATGAACATGTTTTTCTTGAAGGATGCAGACTTCTTCCTGTA